>NC_056729.1:383133626-383216126 GCF_019279795.1 Protopterus annectens
GTACAGGACAGCTGTCCGTAGCTGTCCATTTCTGATATAGCAAAAGCTGTGCATTTGTACAGAATTTGGAGGTGAATTTGGACACTCAAACCCCTGAGAGAGGGGTGAGGACAACAGTAATATGTTGTTAAGCCAATTAGACCAGATTACATGTGTCCAGTGGACACATATGCAAAATGGACAGCTATGTATGGGGCAACATTTCTTTGTGGGAATAAATTGCCCTTTTTTTTTTTTAATAAGGTGAGAGTGAGATGTTGGGGAAGGATAGTAGGTATATTTGGGGAGGTAGGTTGGGTAGGAAGACAGACAAGCCAGACAAGAGAGCAGATAGGGGTGGTATATGACACAAGTGGGGGTAAACACCTTGGACAGGGAGGGTGGTTGGGAATCGGACACCCACGAGCCCCCAGATGGATGCAGTGGGACTGAGGTCCCCAACCTTGGGCAGTCACTACTGCACCTTCACAGCCCTACAGATGGCTGTGTTGGGGGCTGAGCAGGAGGGGCAGACTGACCCTCAAGATGCACCATGTGGCCCTCAAGCTGGCATAGCAGATATCCAAACTCCTTTTGAAGCTTGCTACGCACCAATCCATGGACCTGATGATGGGTGACAGTGTCCTGTCTGCGCTCACTCCCGAGGGGGGACCAGCCCCATCTGCTGAGGTGGTTCCACCTGAAGGTGGTGCAGGACCAGTGGATGGGGAGGTCCCAGGTTGGGTCTCAGATATGCTGGGGCCTAGTGCTATGGCCAGTTGAGGCAGAATAGGTAGATCCACTGGGATTGACCTTCCCAGATGTGCTATGGTGTTACAGTTTTATAACATATGTTGGTTAGTCATGATAAACACATTACAGGATTAGTTATAACAGCATGCATAGCTATTCCCATTAACACAAAACAACAGATTTGGAACAGTTGCATAGCAAACAGAACACATGCATATATGGAACCACAGTGGGCATTATAACAGCATGCAGGTTACATTGATTGCAGCAGGCCACCAATGATAGTATTTGAACAGGGAACATTAATAGTTAAATGTTTAAATATTTGTAGAACAATAGAACACATGTCCCAACAGTAGGGTTGGTGAAAAACATACCCGTTGATTTATGTGTTTAGATTTTTTTGCAGATAGGGTGGGGGAGAGAGTCAGATGTCAATTAACAACTATATAGACTTCAATTGCTCACAACTTTAATGATCATTGCTCTTATCATTACTCTCCAGGTATTACCTCACTTCACATCGAGCTATGGCCTTGGGTTGGACAGTGGTATGTTTATACACAGTGTATAAGTACAGCCTTCGTACAGCTAAGATATACCTTTTCTTACCTGGCAGACTTGTGGAGGAAGTTTCTGTTAATACTACCTGACAGTTTCCACCCATACTCACATAAGTCAGGGTTGCATATGTGCACTCATACTGTGTGTGTGTGTGTGTGTGTGTGTGTGTGTGTGTGTGTGTGTGTGTGTGTGTGTGTGTGTGTGTGTGTGTGTGTGTGTGTGTGTGTGTGTGTGCTACTGCCATACTCTGCCTTGATTTCTATCGGTTACCCTTTGTGTGGGCAGCTGTGACCACTAGCTGTGACAGTGTGACACTTGAGAGACATTTCCTGGAGGAGACTACTTGGTGTATGTACTTATCTTGCTGTCATTTGCAGCCTTGGGGTTGGACAGTGGATGTTGCACACAGTGTATAATTACAGCCTTTTTACAGCTAATTCATACCTTTTTTTATCTGGCAGACTTGTAGAGGAAATTTCTATTAACACTACCTGACTGTTTCTACACATATTCCTCTGTGAAATTATGCATACAGCTTGCTACCACTTCCGTGATTTGTACCATGCCTGCTTGTGCAAAACATTAGAACAAAGTTTTGTGTTTCATCAGAATGAGATATTGAGAAGCTGCTGTCTCTTGTTTCACTGTTTTCTGCCTAATACTCTGTTGGTAGTATCAATACTAATTAATCAAACCATAACAGAAGTTAGAATTCCCACCATCTGGAAAATATCCTATGTAATCCCACTTCATAAAGGAGGCAGCTACTCTGAATTTTCCTGTTATAGACCAATAGCCATACTCTCTCCACTTGCAAAGATTATAGAAAAATGTATTCACAGACAACTCATGCACCACCTAATCCAGAATCACCTCATGACAGATACCCAACATGGCTTCAGTCCACACCACAGCATTACTTCAGCCCTACTAGCTTTCACCAACACCATAAACCATAATCACAACAACAATCACATATCCTCCACCCTCTTCTTGGATCTTTCCAAGGCATTCGACATGGTTGACCACCGACTTCTAATACACACCCTGCAAACATTCTGTCTAGATACTAAGGCCCTTCAATAATTTACATCCTACCTGAATGGGAGACAGCAGGCTGTTCTTTGGCAGAACAAACTCTCTAACCTGCTACCCAACAACCTTGGAGTACCACAAGGCTCTATACTAGGGCCCCTGCTGTTTTCCATCTTCATTACCGACCTGTCTACTGTCATCCCAAAAGACAGCTGTATCCAATATGCTGATGACTCCACCCTGATCTGCTCCGCCACCTCTCCAACAGACTTATGGTCTGCTACCCAGTCCACCATTAACACTATAGAAAACTGGCTTTCTGAATGTTGTTTGATACTAAATCCCAAAAAAACTAAAATGCTGTTATTCTCACCAACACAAAGGTCTCCTGCTTTTACCTTTACCAAAAATGCAAATAATGGCACATTAATCTCCCATGACCCCTCTACAAAACTACTAGGTATCATTATAGATAATCTAAAATTCGACCTACATCTAAACCAGTCAATCAAAACCATCAATAAAAAACTAGGGTCACTTTACAGAATAAAAGCCTTCCTAACCCTTCCAGCTAAAATTGCCATAGCCCACTCTCACCTTCTCTCAACACTTCTGTATGCATCCCCTATACTCTCTAATATAAACGAGACTGTACTTAACAAACTCTCAACCTGCTGCAACCACATCGCCCGGGTTGCCACTGGGCTGCCTTTCACGACACATCATTGCATCAATCTTAACCAGCTTGGGTGGCTTGAACTACCCAGTCTAATTCAGTATAACCAACCGATCATAGCTTATAAAATTCTTTATAATCTGGATAATACTCCTGCACTTAAAAATCTTATCACCCCCTATCACAATCCACGACTGCTTAGATCCTCTAACAGACTACTAATTTAGACAAGCAAAATTAACAATGCAGCTGGTGACTCTCTCTTTGCAAACTCTGTAGGCAGATCCTGGAAACAATATATATTCAGTAATTTAAGTATAGGATCATATTCCATGATCATTTACACAGTTATTATTCATAATATTAACTTTATATATTATATTAACTAATATATATTATTTATTTTTGATATTGTATGCACTGAGCATATTTAGGGTTATCCAAGGGTTAATCTGGTTATATGCTCAGAGTAGGTTTTTTGTTAATTGAGAGTAATCAATCAATTTAGTTTGATATATATTGGTGGTAACTAGTTCACCAATCTGATGAAGTCATTATTCTTTGAGATGAAACCTGGGTCATTGGTGAATTGGTACTACTGGTTTATGTGCTGTGGTTGCTGTTTATTTGTGCGTGTTGGATAATAAACCTGTATTTTACATCTTGGGCAGTTGGACATCGTTTTTCCAGGAGTGTTAAGTTTGGTATCCACATCGTTTTGGTTCCTGTTTGTTTTTCCATGGAGGACGGTACTCCTACTGCCTATATTATGGGTTTACTTCAACGCATACATGAGCAGCTTGGTGAGCACACGATTCAAATTCAGAAACTGATGGAAAGGGAACACCCTGTCAATACAACAGCCTCTGGTAGCAGCCTGGGGTTGCCGCTAACTCAATGCACCCCTGAGGTTATTTCTACCACTCCGGTGGGGAGGGGCAATAGTGTGGATCGTGATATTGTTCATCGGACTGTGGGTAAATCCAATTTCAACATGCCTGATAAAACAAACTTGTTGCATTTTAGCAACAAATGGAAAGTCAACGAGTATGAATTTCAAAAAGATAGTGCCCCAATCACAATAAGGAAGAGTATGTCAGCGAGACCATTAAGTGAACTTATGACAACCTTTGAAAAAAAGTTGTTTAAGTTAAAAAGAACTTATATAGAAAACAGTTACCTCAATAGAAATATTGAATTGAGTATGGTACCTAAGGGCCTACGGGTCTGGCGATACCCCAATGGGTGTGAGAACTATCCTGAGATGATTACTGAACTACATCAATTATTTGACGAAATGGGGATCAAAATTCTGGGTTTAATGGTCAAATATAACAACAAGAAGGTTGACCAATTGTTGGAAGAGCTTGAAGACTTAAATACTAAAATCACTCAAGATCTTTTATTCGAGCAGTATTACAACAATTACGTTCACATTATTAAGGATATTGAGAAGAGCTGTGAGGCAATTTATAATAAAAAGCTTTTGAAAATACAACGGGACATTCAGACGTATGAGAACGGATGCATTTATCTGTTTCATGATAAAGATACTCAGAGGCAGGCTGAGATTAGCCCTACAGCAAATCAGAAGTGAAGACGAGATGACGTCAATGAGAGGGAACCACCCCGTGAGTATAATAACCGGTCTAGGATGGATGAGGACCCTTTAGGGGAGGGCCTAAGACGATCAGAACGTCTATGGAACCAAGGAATGGAACACGACGACCAACAAGGAGTGTGGATGGGGGCCCGAATGAAGAACAAGAATGTCTTCGGTTCACAGAAGGGATGGTCAAAAGCTACCAGAGGGCAGTAAGTACGCCTTCAAAATTACCCTTGGCAAATAATAGTGTTTTTCACTCAGATAATGAGAGAGATAATATCATTCGGGACTTTGACTCATATATACAAACTCACGGCTTTAATTGTACATCCCAATTTAGTAATAACATTAATATGGTTGTAACACAAGGTGGAAGCAACTCAAAAGCCAAGACAGATGGTATGGATATATTGGTTGACTGTAACATTGATCCTTTAGATAACGGAATTTATGAAGTGGATGCTCTCTTGGATACTGTTGCAATTGATTACACAGGGGGAGGGGGTAACTCGCTGGTCATTTATAGCAATGGAGATGGTATAAATGTGTGTAATAATAACAATTTGGGTATTCCAACAATGATACAAGCAGTAAATTCTTCAACTAACAACATAGCGATATTTGATACAACTCTGATGAATTTAAGCACACATCCCCTTATGAGTAATTCTACGGTCCTTTTGGACAAAGACATGTGTAATGAAACAGTGTTTGAACATAATTTACATAAAGGTACATCAATACTCAATGTAACACTTGCTGATGATAATGGGGTTTGTAATACTCCTGGTAATATTCTTGGTGAGACTAATTATGTTGTTGATCAGCTTGATACACAAAATGAAGTGTTATTGGATATTAATCAGTGTTTTCTATCTAATTCTGAATCTTTTGTGAACTTTTACGATGAATTATTTCATGAACACAGTATCTCAGTTATTTCAGTACAGTGTGAAGGAGTTTTAAGTAAACCTAAGGTAATACACAACACAAGGCAGGATTTCAAGGTGTACAATTATTCAAGTATTGATATTGATGTGAAACATGCAGATTTGTTTTCTAAGGGATTTAACTTTGTGCCATGTAGAAGGGGAAATATTGTTGATTGTTTGATAGAATTAAAACTTTTCACCCGTAAGATGAATTTGAAATTGAATTTTGAGGATGACAGAGGTACGAGTAATAGCAGAGGTGCTATAACATTAAAAAAACCTAGCCTATTTAATCCAGTAATGAATCAAGTAGTGGCAACTTTCGAAAACATTTGTGAGCAGGAGTTTTGGGAATATTTTAGGAACAGACAATATGAATACAGATTTAATATGACAAAAAAAGAATATCACATACTGACAATGTTAAGTAACATGGATTGTATACGCATTATGAAACCGGACAAGGGCAATGGAGTTGTTGTAGCAAACAAAACAGACTACAACAGCATCATGATGTCCATGTTGTTTGATGATAACTACAATGAAGTTAGTATTAACGAAATTAATATAGCTTACAATAAGATAGACTTGGCCCTGGATGATATGGTTTTTCAAGGAGAGATTACGGAAGACGAATATAAATTTATGATTAATGAACACCCTATAGTAAGTGGTATATTTGGAATACCCAAAATTCATAAAGGGCTTAACAATGTAAAATTCAGACCAATAGTTGATGGAAAGCGAAGTAAAGTCAGTTTTATTAGTCAATTTCTAGACCATCATTTAAAGATAGGCATTGGGAAAATGCCATATATCGTAAAAGATTCTTGGCATTTTTTAGAAATGATTAAACATTTGGAGGTACCTAACGATTTTTACTTCGTTACTATTGATGTCTGTAATTTATTCAGTGTGATTCCCCATGATGTAGGCTTAGATTGGTTAGAAGAACAATTATATGTCACGGGGATCTACGAACAAGATAAGCTCAACACCTATGTTAGGCTTATGGAAATTGTACTGAATAATAATTTTCTATATTTCGATGGTCATTATTTTAAACAACAAACTGGCGTAGCTATGGGGGCAGCTTGTGCCCCCATCTACGCCAATTATATCATGGCTTATTGGGAAAAAGAATATGTAGACAAAAGTGAATTTAGTCCATATATCATAATTTATTTACGTTTTCTGGACGATATTTTTATTATCTGGATGGGTGATAAACCATTGTTGGATAATTTTATCCAATATATCAATAACACGGCTTGGTTTTTAAAGTTCACACATGAAATCAATGCTGATAAAATAGACTATCTTGACGTAAGGTTAACTTTTGATAAAAAGGAAGGTAAGATGAAATCAACAATTTATAGAAAACCCACTTTTTCGAATTCGTATCTACATTTTGATAGCTGGCACCCTAGCCATCAGAAAAAGGCCATAGTGAAGGGGCAGATGGTTAGGGCGGCACGCATGGTCAGTGACAATTTGGATTTTCAACAAGAACTAGACTTCATTATAGGAATGTTTCTTAACAGAGGTTACCCGAAGCAACTATGTGAAGATTTAAGGAAAGAAATTCAGCAAAAAAGAACAAATAATGTGTTGGTACCAATAATGATATCAGACATTGACCAATTTGGATATTCAAAAAGTAGTATTGAACAAAATACATATGGTAGCGATACGATTTTGTACATTCTTAAGTATAATGGGGATTCAGAATTCGTAGTAGAAACTGTTATGAAATATTGGGAAGTATTCCATAAGAGTAAAGAAGTACATCAATTATTTTTACAAAAGCCAAAATTTGTTTTCAAAAAGGACATGTTATTGAAGGATATTTTTGAAAAAAGCTCAGCTGAGTGCAAGGTAGCAATCAGGGGTAATTATAAATGTGGTAGATGCACCACATGTAAACATATTTTATTAACAGGACACAAAGTTATTGTAAATAATTGTGTTGTTAAAATTAGGGGTCATTATGACTGTTATACAAAAAAAATTGATATATTTAGCTAAATGTCAAGATTGTAGGGCATTTTATGTTGGGAAGACCTGTAGAAGATTTAGGGATAGGATTAAAGAACACATTTTGGATATACAACATAAAAAATCCACTAATGCTCTGGCTAGACATGTTATAGTTAACAGTACTCACAATTTCAAATTTTGTGTTATACAGCAAGTGACACCGGATCAACAGGGGAGAATTACTCAGTACCATCTGGATATGAGCGAGTTTACATGGCAACTTAGGCTTGACGCATGTAGTTATCCAGGGTTGAATGAATATATTTCTATTAAGCCCTGGCTCAGGCTTAAACATATAAAAGGTTGTTATTTTTTGATGGTAATATTATGTCTTTGTTTTTACCTTACATAATATGTTTATTTTATTTTTAGATTTTAATCAATTATTTTTTATACTCATTAATAAGGAATATGTGTTACAGTAGTTGCTTGATTACATTGTTAATTTATTTTGTATATTTGTCATAATAGTATTAGATTATTACAGTTGTATCTAATGCATACATTTACAATAGGTTCATGTTATTTGAAATACAATATATATTCAATAATTTAAGTATAGGATCATATTCCATGATCATTTACACAGTTATTATTCATAATATTAACTTTATATATTATATTAACTAATATATATTATTTATTTTTGATATTGTATGCACTGAGCATATTTAGGGTTATCCAAGGGTTAATCTGGTTATATGCTCAGAGTAGGTTTTTTGTTAATTGAGAGTAATCAATCAATTTAGTTTGATATATATTGGTGGTAACTAGTTCACCAATCTGATGAAGTCATTATTCTTTGAGACGAATCCTGGGTCATTGGTGAATTGGTACTACTGGTCTATGTGCTGTGGTTGCTGTTTATTTGTGCGTGTTGGATAATAAACCTGTATTTTACATCTTGGGCAGTTGGACATCGTTTTACCAGGAGTGTTAAGTTTGGTATCCACATAGTTTTAGATCCTGGAAATCACTCCCAGCTGACATTACTTTACTCTCCTCCCTAGGTCAATTTAAAACTAGACTCAAACAACATCTGGCACTAAACTGGCTATGTCATTGTATCAAACTAGGCTAACTCTCTTCTAGATTATGTAAAATCTATTAATCAGCTACTGTTTAATTTGCCCCTGGCTTTCACCAGGGTTTAACCCTAACCTGTGGAACATGTTTATTACTGTTTGCTTATGTACTCTTTGTCAAAATTATAACTGTAACATGTTTTTAATGTTTATGTTTACCTGGAGCTTTTCTCCCCGGGCCTCCACTGAAAATGGACATGCATCCAGTCAGACTATCCCGGTCAAGAAATGTAAAATAAATAAAATCTGACCTTTTAATTTTGACAGTCATGCATGGCAGTTAATGCTTATACTGTATATTCATACTTTGACATAGCACAGTCTGGAAAACACTAGGTAACACAGCATTCCTATTCAGGTATCAGATCTTGGTGCATGGAACATTTCATATAGTTAATCTCCTGTTTTACAACTCCACAATCTTTGTCAGATGTGCCTTGATTATTTAATGCTTTCAGAGCTATAGTTCCTGTGCAGAAATTGTACACATTTCGATTCCTACCACCACATGCAAAAGTAAACATAAGCAGTCAGGGGTTTTGACTTTTATTGACAGGTACTGACACTTTTATTGATAAATACCCTGTACGTCACTATTACTTTGCTAATGTCTCATTTATTCAGTACAAACCATACCCATTTTTAAATACTGACTGGTGACATTCTACTCCTTTCTATTTATTTGCCCTGAATAATATAAGCTAAATTTGTACTCACCAGCCTTGCAACGCAGCATTAGCAGCCTGCTGGCGTGGGCATCCACGTTCATGGCCCTGTCATCTGCAGCTGTACAGGAGCTATAGAAACATTTATGCATACATATCCATCACATACACAGGCTGGACTTTGGAAAACACTTATTGATACTGATACTTGAACACATCTGGGACATTCCTCACCCGTGCATCTTGGACCCACCTGTCCAAGAACTCCCTCTTCCTATGCTTAGAGTTGATAATGTGGTGCCAGACCTGCTCACCAGTCCAAGGGATGCCAGTGGCACTGGTGAATCACATGTGAGATTGTCCTATGTCTCCACTTTGTATTGGGAGCCCTGGTACTGGCCCTGCAGCAGTCTCCCTTCATGGTCTTTTATTAGGAGTCCAACCATGACCCTGGAATCCTGAATGCCCCAGTGCTGCACATGAAAGTGCACACCTTCACCAACACTTGCCATAGTGCCTGCAATGATGAGCTACAACTGGTTGTGGGCTGTATTCTCACCTGTGAGGTTTAAATAGGGCTGATTTCTCACACTTTGCCATAATTGGATGGTTTTTAATATGCTGAGCTAAGCTAAGTGTCAGGCAAACCCGCTTAACACAGATAAGCATTGGTTAAAGGGGTAGATGCTAAGCACTGCTTACCAGTGTGCAAATTCACTTAGCTATGCTAATTATTGCTAAGCATACAAATTTAAGCAATGCTTACTCCAGCTAAGCATAGCTGAGCACAATTTAGCATTGTTCAGCTTTCATTGTATGGACTATCAGGATTGTGGGGTTGATTCCTTCTTAATGCCATCTTATGATATGTATGTTTCCCTTCCATAACATCCACCTTTGTGTTTTCATTACATTATATTCTTTTGTGGCTATACTGTATGGGGCACTTGTGTTTATATGGGGGTTTCACATCTGTACTACACTAGCACCTCAGATTTGGACCTGCCACACTACCCTGGTTAACAAATATATATTATTTACTACCTATTTAAAAAAGATACTTTTAGTGCTGCATTGGGGCTCTAACAGTGAATGACTGCTTGCTAAATGAACCCTCTAACCACTACACTATTTCACTTTGGCTATTTTGCATGTTTCTATTTAGCTCTTTCAGATGTTTCAGCTATGCTATGCACAGCTGCATGACATGCACACCCGCTTAGCTACACTTAAACCTTATTGGGAATGGGGAAAAAAGTAAACGTGTTTTATTTTTTTTATACTGAAGGGGTATACACATTGCTTCTTCTGCATCTTAGGCCAAGACATCTGGACAACTACATCATACATGGGGGAATTGGTTTAAATGTTTCTCTCAAGAACATGTTTACTTATTTGATATGGCAGCATGTACAGTGGCATACCATTATGGACATTATCAATGCTGGACCATTGTGGGGGCTGTGCTTTTGTATGGTTTATACTGTATTTTGTCCATGAACACTGTTATGTTGTGATAACAGTGTCCGCGGACACTGGTAGTTGCTTTGGAATTGTCGTATGGCAATTCTAGAGTGCAGGGGGCATGTGTACGGTGCGAGCAATGCTCGGAAATATGCCCCCTGCACTCGCACATGGATCATGTCCATGTAGAGAATACAGCAGCATGCCTTCTTTAATATGTAAGGCATGCTGCTGTACTACATGGGCAGGATCCGCTCTGTGCAGGAATAGCACTATTCCTGCATGGAGTTTCATGAATCCTGGGGTAAATCTAAATTACTTTCATTATTATAATTATTACAAAACTTGTATTGCTTTAATACTCATGAATACATAGCTCAGACTTGATTAATTTTTGTTTGTAGGGGTAGTCAGGAAAATGTTATTTTCTTTTTTTTATGGAGGAATTGAATAAGAACACACAAGGTTTGAAATTCACCCATGAGGTGGGCTCCAGGTAAATTGTATTTTTAGATGTAAAATATTATGTGGGACAGGGTATGATGGTTCAATATAAACCCTATAGGAAAGCTCCAGATGTTAACACTTTCCTTCATGCAAGTAGCATGCATCCCACCCATTTAATTAAGTCACTTCCATTTGGTGAGTTTAGTAGGATTTATTGTAATACATTTGAAGATAGATTAAAGGAAGAAAATCTGGATGAAGTGAAAAATAGTTTACTAGCTAGGGATTATTCCAGTGATCTACTATGTAATGTTAGAAGAAAAGTTATTCAGGGTTGTGAAAAGCAAAATAAATTCTTTGGTTATAACAAGTATAAGTTATATTCTGGGAGAGAAGAAGGAAATTATGAAAGGTTATTTTTTGTAACCAAATTCTCTTCCTTTCCAAGTACCTTAGAGAAGTTAGTAAAGGATCTGTGGCACATAGTATGCCAAGATGTCCAGGTAGGAAATTTATTTCCCAGAAATGTGAGTTTTTCTTAAGTGATATACAGCAATCTAAAGGAATTATTGAATTTTAATCCATGAATTTTGAATAAGGCAAATCAAATGACAGCTAGGGCGTGTGGGAGATGTAAAGTTTGTTTGAGGATAAGGAATTTGATGGGTGAGCAAATTAAAGGGAGGAAATATGTAATTATGGAAGGATTTAGCTGTTAATCCTATGGGGTTGTATATATACTTGGGTGTGGATGTGAGAGTAACAAGTGGTATATTGGTCAAACTGAATGTAAGGTTAAGGTGACGATTATGGAGCTTTTGGGTGATATAAGAAAACCTAATATGAGAAGTCCTGTAGCTTAGCATTTTTTCATAGCACATGGGGGTTCTAGTGATGGTCTTTTCTTTAGTGTGTTAGCTCGTCCCTGTCTATTTAGAGGGGGTCATTTTAAGCAGGAAATGCATAGGCTTGAAAGTAGTTTGAATTTTAACTATAGAACTTTGTTCCCCAGGGGTATGAACTTGAATGTCAGTTTAGTTTTATAATGTATTCATGAGCATTAAAGGAATAAAAGTTCTGCAATAATTATAACAATGAAGGTAATTTAGATTTAGTCTTAAAAGATAAAGCTTTTATGTTTATTTAGAATTTTTTATAGAAATAATAAATTCAATGTTAATGTGGTATGTTTGGATAAGTATTGTTTTGTTATAGGGTTAAAGTATTTAATACAGTAATAGAATAATTATTAAATTGACTTACTGGGCCTATTGGGTTCATTTTGTGGGGGTAAAGTATTCCTTGAAGGTGAACTGCCGAGGTACCAGAATCCTGAAATGAAGTGTTTTTGCTTGGTATTTTTGCTGCGGCCGTTTTTGTTTCTTTTGAAAGATTTTGTTTTGTTTGTGTTTAAAATGTAGCACACATGCAGACTGCAAACCAAACACTGTAAAACAGCATTTCTGGATCCAGTTCAGGATTTGAACCCCCAACTAAGTGCATTAACACTATAAGAATAATTTCATGAGTACACTGAACCATCGAAGGAGTTAGCTGTTCTTTATCTCAGGCCGTTTTTTTATGTGCTGTGATGGATTAACTCATTTGCTTGACCAGTTAGTGCATGACGAGGATTTCTCTTCATTTTACCAAAGGATGTGGACTTCCACTTCTTTTGATAATGTATTGGCATTGTCACTACTCTCTGCCAACTGCCATGCAGCCAGCGTATGACCACACAAAGATGAGTTTGAATTATAACCCCTTTTTGGATATGAGTGTATTGTGTTTTTCTATTTGTTGACCATATTAAAGGTTAAAAATGGGAGTATAACAGGGAGATGAAAATGGGAAGCAAGCAGAGGGCAGAGTGCAAGGTGAGCCAATAAGGAATAAACAGGATGGAGATGGAGGAGCATATTTCTCAACTGCTTATCAAAACAATGCTTGATGAATCCAGAAATAAATTTGGTTAGAAAGTGCCAAACTCTTTGACAAAATTTATAGCTTGATGATAGGCATGTTTCATTTCAGGGTAATGAAGCACATGATAGCAAGAGATGACACTCCCTTACTCCTTCCCATCAGGAAGCTGTGTTTCCTTTCCTTACATAGCATAGGCTACATTCAGACCTGCTGAATCTAGACTGTTTGGTATCACTGTGCTCTTAAACTAGTCATCTTACATTAAGAGGGCCTCCCTGCACCCTTGTGGCAGAAGTATGTAGCTCAGGACCCATCTTAGTTGGGGGACTGCTGGAGAAAGGTTCAGTTTGGGTCTTTCCCATTGGTGGTTGTTTTAAAACTGTTTAAATTTGCCTGTATATAAGCCTTGCATTTGAGAAGGTTTGCACTCAGTTTACTGAAGCTACTCAATGTTTGGAAACTTTAGCCAGAGGTCTGGAGTATATCTGCACTGAAATCCAAGGCATCCACTAAAAAAAAAAAAACTGACAAATAAGTATATTTTAAGCCAGCACTGCACTTTGTTAACTGTATTAAATTGAATTACTGCTTTATTTTTGTTGTTTGTGACTACGCCCAGCTAGCCCACTTCCTTCCCAAATATCACATTCAGAAAAATCCTGCTCCAGTGGACGGGCAGTTTCCATTCATTTCTCCAGCCAGCTTGATTGATATGGGCATCTTGACACAACTCAGTATTTGCTTCATGTATACCAACAACCATTTACTCCTAAAGCAAACTAACACTGTATGTGGCAGATGCCAACACACTCTGGAGTTGGAATCAATTCTCTCATGTAAAAACAAACTAGACATCAAGCAGATTGTCAGCACACATGCTTCACCTCTCATGCAAACCTCACTTTTCACACAAAATAAGGTATGACACATAAAACCACACATATGGAGGTACTCACTACAAGCCTACCAAAAGAACAGAGACCTCACAAACACACAGCAGCCACACTCACCACTAAGCAAAAACAAACCCCTACACATATCAACACACATACTCGTGTGTCAACAAATAAGCTCCTAAGACAAAACACATCAAATGTCTTGGTCATCATAGTCGACTCCACAGTGAGACACGCAAATGTCACCCCTCACCAGACTGGACAAGGAGAAGGACACAGTCAGCTGCCTATCAGGTGCCAGGATCCAAGAAAGCATGCATGCACTCAAGTCACCCAACAAGTAGCTTTATGACTCTGTCATTGTCTATGTTGGAGTGAATGACTTGAGATGTACCTCTCTGGACTATATGAAGAGAGACACGATGGAACTCTCTGATTATGCATCCCAGACAGGTATGTTCCTGGCCCTAAGCAATATACTACACTCACCCAGGATGATGCCACAATATAAACAAAAAAGAATTGACATTAACAATTAGCTCAGCTTCTAGTGTCAGTCTAGAGGGATCCAGTATCTGTCAATCTGGGAGGACATGGTAGATAGACCTTGATGCTTTTGGCTTTTGGATACTGGCAAAGGCCCTTGTCTCCCCCATAGTGCCTTTTTTGGCAATGTCAAAACCACAAATTTTCCAATGTAACAAAATCTAATTGAGACAAACTCAGGTCATGCTGCTTAATGCTAGGAGTTTGAACATGAAACCACACTCCCTGGAAGCACTCCTCACCTTAGAGGATGCTGACATCTGTGCAGTTACTGAGACATGGTTCAAGGCCACTGAGAGCACCTCGGCCGTACAAGACTACAATGCCTTCCACATATTCAGACCTCATAATGAGTGTGAAGGAACCAAAGGTGGAGGTGTATCCATCTTCATTAAAACCAAATACACTTTGAGACTGGTCAAACAGCATGACTCTCTCAAACTACTCCATGTGCAATTAACTATTGGGAAAGTACCATACCACATAATTGCTAGCTAAAGATCCCCCACCATCAACCAGGATAAGCAAACTACCTACCTCAGTTTACTGGAATCTCTTGCCATACAGCCCAAAACACTGATCACAGGAGATTTCAACTATCATTCCATAGACTGGGGGACATACATAAGCAAAAGCACACTCACTTCCTGGACTTTGTTAACACAAATGCTCTGTAACAGGTAGTCTGCACCTCCACTAGGGGCTCTAATGTTCTGGACATAGTACTCACCAGCTTGGGGGGTGGGCACTGTACTTCCCCATGTGTGATGCCCTCCCTGGTTAGGTCAGACCACAAATCAGTCTCATTTTGAAGTAACTGTTGGAACTGACACCCTCAGAGTAGCAAAAATTATAAAAAACTTTAACAAAGCTAACTACAGACTACTAAGTGATGATATAAAAAGCTTCATACCAACTGCAATTGCAGACATTAATAATCACTTTGCAGAAGTGTATGCAAATATCCTGTACAAACACTTAAGCAACTGCATAAACTTTGCTCTACCTGAATGGATCAAAAGCAGGTCTTCCTGGTAAAACAAGCCACTGTGGGGGACTTCAAGTATAAACAGATTATATATTAAGAGGAAGAAACTGTTGTCCAAAATAAAGAGGAATATCACTCTGCAGAAGAAGAGTTCCCGTCTAAGCCAAAATAAGAAAATCAGAAATCTTGTAAAGTGTTCTAAAGCAAATTGCAGAACTAAATTATATCCCTAGCCAACGATAATCATAAGGCATTCTTTAACTATGTCTAAAAAGGAATGCCCAGCTATGTCCTGAACTGGTTGTAGATGGAATCACTCATACTACACCAGAAGATACTGCCAACATGTTAGCTGACAGATTCTGAGTAAAATTCATCCCCCTATACCCACCTACCATATCCCAAAGTATAACTGACACCAGCTCTCTTCCTGGTATCTCTAGAGAACAGGTATTCTCTGCATTCACCAAGGCCAAAAACATCACCTCAGTGGGACCAGATAATATCCCAGGTTGTTTACTAAACAATCTAAAACAAGGCCCAGTGAACACATTTGGGATTCTCTTTAATCATAGCTTGAGAACTGGCTATGTTCCTGCAGAATGGAAAACAGCAACAGTAATCACCCTGCACAAAGGGGGGCCATCAAATGATCCTGGGAACTACAGACCCATAAGTCTAACCAGCCTCATCATCAAAGCCATGGAAAGAATTCTCATGGATCTTATCAACAAGGACATAGGTTACATCCAAACGCTGGACCCAACCCAGTTTGGCTTCATTAAGGGTAGATCATGCTTATTAAACCTGGTAGACTTCTTTTAGAGTGTCACCAAAGCCATGGATGAAGGTAAGATAGTACACACAGCCTATCTCAAACTTGATAAGGCTTTTGACACAATTCCCAACTCTGGCATCATAGAGAAACTCTCCCAGATAGGGATTAACCCTTATGTTACTAGATGGGTAGCCAACTGGCTCATTGACAGAACACACTCTGTCAAAACTGGTGACTCCGTGTCCACTAGTAGACCCACAAGGGCCATGTCCACTAGTAGACCCACAAGGGTCTGTGCTGGGCCCCTTACTGTTTGGCATCTATTTATCAGAAGTACGGGCCAAAGTAGATGGCCTTTGGCTCACCAAGTTTGCTGATGATTGTAAACTGGGAGCAATCATTGAGTCCACTATGATGTCAACATATTATAAGAAGGACAACACAAACACATGATTGGTACCAAACCCATGGTCTAAAACTAAATGCAAAAAATGGATTATTATTCCCTTTAGCAAAACAGAATTCCCTACAAATTGCAATAATGACAGCACCCCCCCCCCCCCCGAGTTCCAACCCAGTGGTGCAAGACTTGGGAACACAGGTTGATAGCAGTCTGAACTTTGACCACCAAGTTTCCAGAGTGGTAAGGAATGCCTTCTATGTAGCACACCTCAAAAACAAGGGCATAATATCCAGGTCAAGGGATGTTATAACTCTACTGTACTTGACACCCATCAGACCACAAATAGAGTATAATTAACCCTTTTGCATGCACCTCACCAGACACCTGCAACAGTTGGATAAACATCAGAAGTTTCTCACTAAGGAAATAGAGGGACTCCAAACCATCACCTATATGAACAGGCTGAAAGTCGTCACTTTACTCTGTATCTTATAAGCTGCTGAGACATGACTTGTGCCTGGCCTATAGGGCAAACTCCAACCCTGCCCTAATGGAATTGCTGCACATCCACAAGTCAAATGGCACAAGAGTCACTTACTCCAGGGATCTCGACCTAGCTTGTGACTTTAACAGAACATGCTGGAGAGACAGGTATGTCTCCCAGAGACTGCTGCTTCTCTGGAATAGACTTCCTGTTCACATAAAACAGAGGTCCTCACTGACCCTATTCAAAAGCAACCTAGATAATTGGATGGAAGACTGCAAATTTGCCCTTGGGTTGGCACCTATGTCTCTCATGGACAGGGGTAGCTGGTGTTGATCAAAGACTCACTCTGTTCATAAATTCGTTCTGCAAACTACACAAAAAGAACAAATGGGGATACTTTGGATTAACATAGCTATACTTGTAAAGCCTCTAGAGCTGTTAGTCTCATAACCTCCTGTGAACCTATAAGAAAAGAAGAATACACCAGCATGGATTTGAACCCATGGCTTTATCACTCATATTCCCTGAGCCAAAGTACTAGACAGCCATACCAACAAATCATTCATAGATAAGGTGTGAGTATTACAGATATCTGTGGAATGGAACACATAACAGTAAGAAAAGAGAAATATACTTGAATGGATTTGAACCCATGTCTTTGTCACTCATGGAACATGTGATAGCAAGAAAAGAGAAATACACCTGGATGGATCTGAACCTATACCATTGTTACTCATATCTGCTGAGCCAGAACTTTAGCAAGTTTTGCTGCATACTCATAGGAAATGTGTCAGAAAAAAAAACATTGTAGGGGAATAGTTTACAGATGCAAAGTGAAACCAAATATTGTAAAACAACACACAACTCTTAGGGGATTAGAACCCTGCACCTAATACACTGAAAATATATGCATCACATCATTAACACACTGACCCACCTAGCTGTTACAAGAACACTATTAACTTTATTGTATTTCATAAATGCTTTGTGATGTGCATTGATGCTCAGCTTATTTGGTGGCAATCTTGTTAGCATAAGACAAAGATTGTATTTATTTATTTATTTATTTATTTCACATTTGTTAACTGGGTTAGTCCAACTGAGTTTGCAAACAAACCCATTTTCAGTGGACACCTGAGGATAAATGCCCCAGCAAACATAAGTAAAGATAAAGTGACAATATACAAATGATAAATAGCAATCATAATTCAAAATAATTGTAAAACAGAAAAGGTTATTAACTATTTGCATAGCATTGATAGTAAGCAACCCATTTTCAGTGGAGACCCAAGGGGAAAGAGCCCAAGCAAACATAAGGAAAGATAAACATACAGAACAAAAAAATATTAAAAATAATGCAAATACAAAATTAATTACAAAGAGAAAAACAAAATAAAAAAAAATATTCAAGGGTTGCACTGATAGCAGTGGTCTAAAATTTGCTACATATGAGAGTAAGAACAAAAAAGATAATCATTGTTCAAAAGGAGGGCAATGTGTAAACATTGATAGGAAGTGGGGGAAAAAAGATAAATAGTGTGGAGAATGGGAGGGGGGAGATAAAGGTGGGGGCTATAATCAGGCTATAGTAGTAGAGCTGAGGGTTTAGGAGGTTAATTTAAACAGAAGTTATTAACAGAGAAAGAAAGTTAGGAGATACAACAGGTTATACAGTAGGACAGACTAAGACTACGTGTGGTCAAGGCAACGGCATAATTTCAAGTTTAGTAGGTGGGATTTAAGCTGCTTTTTAAAACAGGGAAAGGAAAGGTTAGATCTAATATGAACCTATGAACCGATAATATGGAGAGGGACTTTGTTCCAATTTAGTGAGACAGAGTGTTTGTAAAGTAGTTTGCCAGTATTCCTTTTGGGTTTATAACTGAGAGAAGATACTGATCAGCACTCCGGAGAGGCTGGGCAGGGGTAAATAGTAACAAGAGAGGCAAGAGCAGGGCAGGCAGAGTGGTTGTTGAGTATGGAAAAGTAGTGTCGAGTTGTGATTGTAGGAGAAGGTGCGGAAATTCCAGCCACTGAAGTTCGTTTAGTGAGAGACAGTGATGTGAAAAGAGTGATTGGTTTAGAATAAATCTGGCAATTTTGTTGTATGTTTGTTCCAGTTTCTGCATTGAGGTAGTTTGGATATTGTTAAGGATGGGGTAAGCATATAGAAGACTAGGTAAGAGAAATGCCTACACAAGAGTGCGTTTAGTGGCAGTAGTAAAGAATTTTTTGTTCTTATAGTCCAGGTTTTTGGTGGGTTTTTTGATGGCCTGTTGTGTGTGCAAGTCAAATTTTAAACAGTCATCAATTATTACCCCAAGGAGTTTGCTGTGTGAGGCATGGGAGATAGTGGTGCCATCTGGGGAGAAAAGAGAAAAGTTGGATCTAAGGTGAGAGAGTGTCTGAGGTAGGAAGAGAAGGAGTTGAGTTTTCTTAGGGTTAAGGATTAGTTTTCAACAGAGATAAAGGAATTCTGTGTTAGTGTGTGTAGTTCAGAGATAGTATTGGAGATAGATAATAGAACAGAGTCATCTGCATAATGTATTACAGATGAGAGACTGCAGGATGAATGTAGGTTGTTGGTAAAAATGTTGAAAAGGAGCGGTCCAAGTATGGAGCCTTGGGGTAATCCTGTTTGAACAGCAAGGAAGGGTGAGAAAGCCTACTGCCATCTAACAGCTTGTTTTCTGCCAGTAAGGTAGGATTGGAACCAGCCAAGAGTAGAAGGAGAGAGGTTTAGGTCTGAGAGTTTGTTAAGAAAGATGGGATGAGACACAGTGTCAAAAGCTTTAGAGAGATCAAGGAATAAACAGGAGATTGTTGTCCCTAGCTTCTACAACATTTTAAGTAAAAGATAGTAAGGCAGTCAAGGTACTGTGTTTAGGGTGGAAACCATGTTGTGAGGGGGTGAAGAGATTTTCGTGAATGAGATAGGACAGTAGTTGAGTATGCATACATTTTTCAAGGATCTTAGAGAGCAGTGAGAGAATAGCGATTGGCCTATAGTTAGAGGGCTCAACAGAGTTGCCACCTTTGTGCAGAGGAGTGGTATAGAAGGATTTCCATATTTCTGGTACAGTAGATTCCTGAATGGAGTGGTTGATTAAGATAGATACAGATGTGCAATAGAGTCAGCAGCAATTTTCAGAAATTGAGGGGGAAGTTTATCAGTGGAGGGAGAGCATAGTTTTAGTTTAAAAAGCATGGATTTGATATAGAAGCAGGTCGGAGACAGAGGAGCATATAGGTTTAGGTGGAGGTGAGGGTGATACAGAAGAGTTGGGATGAGTAGAGTTGCCAGAGGGTAGGAGTTTAGAGATGCTGTCTATGAAGTGTTTGTTGAGTAAGTCTGCAGTTTCAGAGGGAGAGTGATAGGGGAAAGGGTTAGGGATTGTAGGAAAACAATTTTTCTAAATTTTTACCATAGACAAGAAGTATCATTTCTCTGTGGTTATATATTGGTATTGCTGTTGCTCTCTGCTAACTGTCTTGCAATGCATGACCACAGGAAGATTTTTATAATCCCTTTCTGGGCATGAGTGCCTCATGTTCATGTTTATCTAATTTTGTAACTAGCTTATAGGCTGGAAATGGGAGTCTAGGACAGAGATGAAAAGGGGAAGCAAGCAGAGGGTAGAACACAAGGTGAGCAAATAAGGAAAGAGCAGGTTGAAGGTGAGATAGGACCATACCTCTCAACTTCACAGCTCAATAATCCTGGTTACTTACAGCAATATTTGTAATTATTTACAGACTGAAATCCTCACTGATTTTTCAGACAGCTACACCTTTTAGGATGATAATTGGAGTCAGTCATGTCTACATTAATCAAATACCCATGAAGTTGAGAGGTATGGTTGGAGTACTTTTGTGGGACAGATGTCCTTTTATTCATTTATTTTTCTTTTCTTTCTTTTTAGTTGGGGAAGGAAGTCATGGAAGAAAGGGGTGGGTAAATTGGGAGGTTAGGTTGCAGGCAAAGACACACATGATTGACAGGGTGTGAGAGTAAAAAAATGAAGGAGGGAGAACACATGGTAAAGGAGAGAAATACAGACAGATTAAAAACAATGGTGAGAGAAAGACTGTACAACATGAAGGTTGGGTATACATACAAAAGGAGGGGAATGCTAAGTTTGGTGATAGGACTGCGTGTTTAAAGACGCAGCAGTAGGAGATTACTCATCACTCTCGGAACAGTCAACCATACCTCTGAACCACTTAGTGCAAGAAATCTGGACAAAGCATATACTAACAAGGGGGGGACAAAGGACCAAAAATATTGCTCTTATATACTTAGAAAGTTACTAGAATAGAAGGTTTTGTGTTAGCATGCATTTTCTGAAGGATATGGGTATGAAACTGAAATGTATGTGTTTATTTAGTGACTTCAATCCAGAGTGTTTTGACAGAAAATCACAAATTACACTAGGAACAGAACAAAAATATGAGGCAAAAATCTGGGCATTCTGCAAAAATCAGGACAGTTGATAGGCATATAGTCAACACCAGTTCTTACCTCTCAAGATGGAGTCAGAGTTAACACCAATTCTTACCTCACAAGATGGAGTCAGCACTGGTCAGAAATGTCACTCAACAAGTAGCTGTAGCATGGTTTCCATGAGGTCAATGCTGGCATCCAGCCTTCTATTATCTCCCCCATAAACTCTGCCAGCTCCTGATAAGTGACAGAAGTGTCACCTCCACTTGTACTTCTACTGGTGGGTACCACTGTACCACTCTTCAGTGCAGGACTTTTTGATGCAAGTGGTACAGGGTAGGGCAGGAGGTGTGGAGGCAACCATGTAAGACTGTTGGTGGTGGTGCTACTGCTGCCACCAGTGGGGGATGATAGGTCTTGTCAGTGGGTTTGCTGTGCTGATGATGCATATAATAGCAACAGAAACAGAGAAAAAATGTATAAAGAGAAAGGATAGAGACAAAGATGGTGGAGAAAGAGAAATACAAAAATGATGAAATTGCATCCTTAACTAGATTGATACTGATACCGTAAAGCATACCATTACCAATCTTTTAATAGTAGAATTTATGCAAGTCTGTCATCAGCCTGTTTGTTTGGTTATAACATGGGGGAGGCTAAGCCAAAAGCCATCCTCACATGCACTCTGAGATAAGAGAACACTAACTGAAGGATTTAATTATCAAGATACCACATCTGTACTAGTGGCAATGATGCTGTTTGAGTTTTGGCAATAATAAAACTGTACATATACATACGAAACCTGCTGGTCACACAATAAATATGTCCATCACAGGTGAAAGACAATGGACAGATACCTCTACTATCATTTGTGACATAATTACCAATTATGGATATTACATATATGGACTTTTAGAGCTATGGTAATATTCCTGGGACAACAAATATACACTGCCAATCCACCCATCCACCCATCCATCCATCCACAAATCCCTTTTTCCCATTTTTTGCACAAGGGATCAGAGTGTCATTTCAACAATGACAATTATCTAGAACCAAGATTTACGCCACCGGGTGGCTATCCTTGCTGCGGTAGTTCTTCCACACCCTACACTCACATACACACTCACACTTATGGCAAATTTAGAATGTCCAATCTACCTATTGCATGTCTTTGACAACTAATCATTTTTTGAGTGAAGGACATTGAGTCCTCAGTCATCCTAACAATTTCAGTGCACATAGACTTAACATTATGAGCTACTTGTCCATCTCTACTGGGGAAAGGCATGCAGAAGCATACTTCCAACACTGCACGGTCATACTCATTTCATTAAGTTGCATAAAGTTGTAATGACTTATTTTTAATGGCATCAACTGCTACTATGCAAGCAGTGACATTTGTTTCACAGCAGCATGCACGCTTACCCTGGTATACTCTCTAGATCACTAGCCTGCTTTTGTACATCCCCATGTTCCTTTCAATCTGTGCAGGGGCTAGAGACATAAATAGTCATAATGAGAAAGTGGATTGTGGCCTGCGGTGACAGGTTATTTGTTAAGCTAAAATTTGGTATACTTATCATATTGAGGAGGTGGCTGTGCCCTAACTTCAGCCTCCCATCAGCCAAGGAGGTCAGGTTTGCATTGACTCTGTTCCCCCATGCGTGAGAAGTTAGCAGCATTGCTACAGTCATGTCCAAACTATTTGAGGTATCAGCCATATACTGTGGTCTCAGTAAAGCTCTCCTGCAGGAGCAACAACTGCAATGCTTATGGGGGATGTCCAGAAAAATATTGGACTCCTCCTCATACCAGCTCTGTGCTCTAAAGGGAGCACTACCCTCACCTTCTCCAGTTGCAATTCTATTACCTTCTAATATCTCCGGAAATATTAAAATTGGCACCCAAAACAGCTCTCATGTGTCCCATTCTTTCTGCAATGATGAGCACTGAAGGGAATCTCATTTGCATGATGGATTGCTGAAGAATAAAATACAGGCACCATATTATTATGCTTCCAATGGCACTTTAAGGTGTGAAACATGACCACCCCACTTCTCACTGTTTGCTGTTAAGAATATGTGCTTAAAAGTGACTCCATTTTCAGCTTTTTACAGGTAGCATAACAATTCACTCACCCCTAAAATTTTGGGTTTTTCATGTACACCTGGTGTTGGTCTCAGAGTTTTTGGTGTGTGCACAACATCATGTAGTAATCTTCCAGGTGTTTATTAGGTTTGCTCACTGCAGGTATGGTTCCCACACTCCCCCACAGGCTGGCGTGTCAGTAGCTGCCACCCACCCCATGTGAAAGGCCATCATGGAGGCAGAGGTTAGTTCCACTACAGCCATGGCAGAGGTAGTGGGTGTGATTCAGGCTGTGTATGCAGTCCTTTCGGAGTGTATGACCCATATGTGTGACTCACTGGATAGATTGAATCATACTTAAGATTGTGCAATGTCTTCTCTGGGTTGTCTGTCAGGGTCAAAGAGCTATCCTTGTGACCGCTCATCTGCTATGTCTCCAGATGTTAGCCAGTCTGACCATTGACAAGTAAGATTCCACTCATACAGTGCAAGCAGTTCAACAGCAACATCATCTGTGGATGTGTCTACCCCTAGGAAAGGCTGTCCCCATAGTTGTGGTTATGGCCCTCCTGTTACATCCTCCAGTAGAGTAGCCATGGTCACATAGCACACCAGCATATAGCCTAGATTGTGGTACAGCCAGTGTAATTCCTGGCATAGCCAGCTTTCATGGGCAAAGGCATGCAAGAGAAGATGAATCCTCTTGTTACTCATGCCCTGGACCTGTACAGTAGGCCAAAGTTCAGTGCTGCACCATGTGCAATACACAGCCTAAAAAGAAGAGAGCACAGCATGAAAGTAGTATCAGATATATGATACAGCACATGACATCAGTCCACAAAGTACAAGTCCCAATGGCATTGCAAATGCAAATAAGCATATGCCTGGGTGGCCTCCATATACATCAACAGTAATAACTTTGTTAAAGAAATTCACAGATAGCTATACTAAGTACCAGGAATAGTACCAGTATCATTAAATCAAAGTGGCAGTGACATAATGAATAAGGCACTAGTAAACAGGTGTAAGCACAAATAAGCAGTAGTAAACATATATAAGTACCAGTAATCAAGTCTGAGTGCATTTGCTTGGGTGTAAGCAGTGCCCAGCATATGAAATGTATATAATTATGTAGATGTCTGTGCATGTGTATGTACAGATATATAATACATATATATAATACATATATATAATACATATATATATATATATATATATATATATATATATATGAAGAATGAACGTCATAACAATAAAACATACAAAACGAATGAGAAGGGAATCAACAGCAACTCCAGTTTTATTTAGTGCTGTCAGTGTATGTCATATCAAGCTGGGCAGGGGTAAGCAAAGCACTGCTACTCACACCACAGGCAGGATACTACCAGTGGGATTAACATTGTCGATCTGCTAAGTCTACTTTACAATCACAGGGTAGTCCCTGGTGGGACTACCCAAAACTTGCTAGGATGGTTAGACCTCCGACCATTACACAAGCAAGGGCAGGTATGTTCAAGGACTAAATGGTGGGAGAGCCTGATGATACATGGGTTGGGACAACATACGTGTAGGGTCCCTAATGCTGGGGAGAGGGAAATGTGTGGAGGTGTGTCATGGCTGTGATAGCAACTGGATAATAGATGGTTTGCATATATGTCTAACTCGGGTGGGGTGGAGGAACCATGGGTATGAAATTATGGATCCAGACGTGTCACGGTTGGATGGCCTGGTTCAAATTGGACTGCCTCATGGAGGTCAGTAAGTTTGTTATAAGTATATATGCATACACACTTGCATACATCTATGTGTAGAAGTACATTCCCTGTAACACATTCATTCCTTTTGCAGACATACATAAAATGAAAGTGCCCCTACAAACCTCAACAGCAGATAGAATAATAGGTTGTGCATAAGAGGGAAGGGACAAATCTGCAAAAATGCAGAAGTGTGTACATTGTCCAAAGTCAGTGCTGTTCTCAAAAAATCAAATGTGAGGACTTTCTCACACAGGGAATCATTCCTGTGATCTGCCTGCTATGGCAACGCCAATCACTAAACCGGTCCTATTTGTAATATAAATTCGACAAACTCGTACATCATTAGCTCTCATGTGTAACGTGTGCATTACCACATAGTCATAGTTATTAATTTATTGTAGTGTCATGTTAACGGGAGTAATGATGTAATGAAGTATAGAGTCTAATCTTGAAATAAAGACATGTGTGTCCCAGGTGGGACAACCCAAAAATTGTGAATAGTGTCCTATTGGTCACTCATTTCACCAATGTGTGTGGACTAAACTTTTGGTATGTCTGAGGATACGTGAAGTGAGTCAACCCATGGGATGGGTCTACAGGACCCTGGCCAGCAGTTTATGCCTGGTGAAAGCCCTTAGTTATTTGGTTCTGTGTTTTATTAAAATAGTGAACACCTACGTTTAGTCCTTGGTGGCTGTTTTATTATTTATTTCTTATTTTAACAATTAAAAGTGAACTGGAGCAAAGTGTCAGTGTCATAATGAATAAGGCACTAGTAAGCAGGTTTAAGCATAAATAAGCAATAGTAAGCATATATAAGCACCAGTAAGCGTGTTTAAGTGATATATATATATATATGTGTGTGTGTCTGTGTGTGTGTGTGTGTGTGTGTGTGTGTGTGTGTGTGTGTGTGTGTGTGTGTGTGTGTGTGTGTGTGTGTGTGTGTGTGTGTGCGTAGATATACACAGATATACAGCTATGATAGGAAACCACACAGAAGAATGACATATGTTCACAGGCTATGCCAATGGAAGTGAGGGGCCCAAGCAAGAAACATGTAACACATAGCATGACCCCCCCCTCCAGCCAGACAGAAGAAACATACACACAAACCCACAAACAATGTAAATAGTCCACTGCTCCCCAGACCACAGGCAGGATATAACAGTGGGGGGGACAGAGTGCACCCGTGAAGCTTAATCTTGGAACAGACAGGAGCGTTCCTTGTGGGATGCCCCAAAAATTGACATATATAACCAAAGGAAGCCGATACGACAACCATTCTGGCTGGGGTGTGTACATACCCGGAATACAAGGGTGGGAAAGCCTGATGACCCATGGGTCGAGACAACATACGAAACGGGTCCCGTGAAGTGGAGAGTGGGCAGCATGTAGTGGTGTGTTCAGACCCGACCTGCACCCAGAGTAAGGATGAGTGCAGTAGAGGAGGTGCAGGTGGTGGAACTACGGGTAGCTAGTTATGGGTTTAGGTGTGCAGGTGTTGGCTGATGTGGGTCTATACGGACAGCCCCAGGTATGTGAGCAAAAGTGTTCATTGGGCAGAGGCGTCACCCAATGAGCAGCCACACCCACTACAAGTCCCACTGCAGCAAAGTCTAATCTACATGGCAGAGAATGGAATAACCAGATGTAGATGTATATATGTAGATGAATGTATGTGCATATCTACCCATAGCGACATGGAGATATAACTCTCCCTCTCCGTAGTACAAATGTATACATACAGAGACAGAATACATATACATACCCACATATAGATATATACATATGCAGACACCCATACACCCATATGTTGTTTGATATACATAGACAGCAGTATATAAATATATACATGTATGCATTCATATACAGATATATCTGTATACAGTAATGTAGATATATATATACATATATATATATATATATATGTGTGTGTGTGTGTGTGTGTGTGTGTGTGTGTGTGTGTGTGTGTGTAAATATACACATGTAAATAGCTAGGATATGATACAGCAGTTACGAAGTACATATGTTCACAGGCCGTGCAAATGGGGATGAGGGGTCCAATCAACAAACGTGTAACACATAGCATCAACCACCCCCACCTAGACAGGTGAAACATACAAACACATGATACAAGTAAACACACCACTGCTTCTCAGACCACAGGTGGGATACTACCAGTGGGAGAGACCCGCCAGGTCTAATCTTGAAACAAAGACATCAATGTCCCTTGTGGGACACCCAAAAATTACTGATCATCGGAGTCAGTCCCTGTAATGATTCATCAAACCAGGCTGTAGACGTACACGGACCAGTAGATTGTGCAAGCCTGATAACCCATGTATGACACAATGTATGACATGGGTCCAGACACGTGGAGAGTGGGCAGTTTGTAGTGGTGTGGTTAGACCCCACCCGCACCCACAGTAAGGATGAGTGCTGTAGAGGAGGGCCAGGTGGGGCACTATGGGTATGCAATTATGGGCCTAGGGGTGCAGGTGTTGGCTGGTCCAGTTGTATTAGGACTGCCCCAGGGATGTAAGTAATATTCCAAAATGGGAAGAGCTTACGCCCATACCTCTCAACCCCTAAGAGCAAAACCACAGGACAGAACATAAACCGGTGGGGGAACAAATAGGGACAGAAAGCACATATTCCATGTACAACCTTAGAAAGCTGATAGAATAATAGGTATGCATTAGCATGACTCGGCTGAAGGATGTGGGGTGCAATACCCAATTACTTGTCTGTATTTAATGGTGTCAGTTCCCAGGTATTTGCCAGACAGGTGCAGATTGTAAGAGGAACACACCAATAGTATGAAGCAAACTCTGGACAGGCCACGGAGTCTGTACAGTCGACCGGCATGCTTATGCCTAATGGGCAGCCATTCCTGATATGGGTCCCACCGCAGCACAGTCCAGTTTAAATGACTAAGTACAGTATGACCATATGTGTCATTGTATAACCCACTACACAACACCTATGAACACATGGTCGCAACACCCCATTGTAGGCATGTAAGCCAATGTAATAGGCATCACAAGGTATTATTGTAATCCTCACCCCCACCCAGGGGTGTGAGTGTCAGATGCAAACAACAAATGCAGTGCATTTGCAAGTGCAGGAGCAAGTGGGTATAAGCCTGTTTGGCCATCAGTATGCGAGTATCACACTGGTGAAGCAATGCAGAGGCTAACTGAGTGTAAGAAACTGTAATCGGAGGTTAGCATTGCTTAGCTCCACGCAAACCTGTGAACACCCGCTCATAACTGCTTTAAAGTGCCTTATTCACTCCGTATCTAATGACCCTTGTTCTGCCCAGCAACAAAATAAACAGCATCTGCAAGGCTCAAACCCAGGACCATGCACACCACAGCCAATGTGATTTACCACTAAGGCATGGCAGATATACAGACATTGGATGTTATCACAAACATAGCATCCAGCACAGGCATTCAACAGTATAGGAAATGTATTCCATTATGCAGATGTACGTGTATGTGTTTATGTCCAGATATATATACATACATAGATATAGATATAGATATATAGATATATCAAGAACATACCATGTGACAACAAAGCAGTAAAAAAGAATGAAAAGGGAAACACCAGCAACTCCTGTATTATGCAGTGGTGTTGTCTTATGTAATGTCAAGACTCCCTCAGAAAGACATGTGTCATTAATACACGCAAACATTTGTACACTGCCCAAATACATTACTTTGAGCATTTCATTTACATTAACAAAACAGTTCCTATCCAATCATTATGTGAGAACAGTACTCTTGCATGGTGCTGTGTGCAACATCATCATCATTAAAAGGTTAAATGGGGTAACCATAGAGGGACTGGTCATGTCATGTGTACAATGGGGTCATCTGCATCACGTGTACCTGGAACCTTTAGGAATAATGTGCATATCAGGATTGTGTGCCTGAGAGAGGGGTGAGGTCAACAGTAGTATGCTGTGATGGAAGTTAAAAAGGTTAGATGTGTCCAGTGGACACGTGTGTGAAATGGACAGCTATGTATGGGGCAAAAGTTGTTCTGGGAACAGATTGGCCTTTTGTTTCCATTTTTGTAAGGTGAGAGTGGGATGTTGAGGAAGGAGAGTAGGTATGCTCATGGAGGATAGGTTGGGTAGGATGATAGACAAGACAGCATACAGGGGAGGTATATGACACATGTGGGGGGTACACCTTGGACGGGGAGGGGTGTCTGGCAGTCACAAGCCCATGAGCCCCCAAATGGAAACAGATGGAGGTCCCCACCCATGGGCAGCCACCACTGCACCTTCACAGCCGCAAAGGTAGCTGTACTGGGGGCTGTCTAGGAGAGGCAGGCTTACCCTCTAAATGTGACTCACTGCCCTCAGGCCAGTGTAGCTAGCCTCAAAACCCCTTATTGAGCCCCAAATGCACCACAACCTGGACTGTACGATGGCTGACAAGTTCCTGTCTGGACCTGCTCCGGGGGGGCAGGCCCCATCCTCAGTGGCAGTTCCAACAGAAGGTGGTGCAGAGCCAACAGAGGTGGAGGTCCAAGGTTGGGCCCCAGACGTGCTGGTGCTCCATGCCATGGCCAGCTGAAGTGGGACAGGTGGTTCCACCAGGACCTCCAATCCCATACAGCCTATGGTGTTGCAGTTTTAACACAGATAAGGCTTAGTAATAGTCAACAGCATTCAGGATTACTTATAACAGCATGCATAGATATTACCATCAACCCAAGACAACAGATGTCATACATTTGCAGAGGGAGCACAATACATGCATATATACTGCATGATATCTGTCCAAAGCGTAGATGACTTGTGACTGCAGCTATGAACAGTGGCCCACTATTGGCATGTCACTGTGATAACTTCAGACAGTGACTGTCATACCACTGTTTCATGTGACATATGTCCAATCAGGGATGTGACGGCAGTAACTTTCATCACTGTCACCGTGTACTGACTGCAATCCTCACACTCTGCTTCTGCAGTTTACAGATGTGTGTTCTGTGACTAACACAAGAAACAAATGGCACCACACACTGACCAGTCCACAGATGACCCTAGAGATGGGGGTTTCCTCACAAACAGAGCACTGTCTTGTCAGTTATTAAAACATGCAGACTAGCCATTACCACACACAACTTGTTAAATTGACAGTAGTCTGAATGAAACACAGCTACACGTACATGCTGTAGTCATGTCTGGCACATCACCCTCCTGTCTTTAGGCTATTTTCCACTGTGTATGTGGTTTGAAGAATATCCAGATTTCATCTGTGATGCTGTTTACCAAACACCAGATCCAGGTTCCACTCACAGCGACTGTCATGGACAAACACCAACATGATGTTCCTAGATATTGTACTGTGTTTCCATGCAATTGGCTATGGGAATGTTACCACAGCTGTTCCACATGCAATCAGCTAGAGGAGGACTGCAATAGGTGCAGGGGCCATCACCTGATCATGACCATCACTTACAAAACACAAGCTGCTGCTGAGCAGGTGTACATCTTCACATCCACCAGAGAGTGAGTGTGTGTGAGGGACAGACAGAGGCAAAGTACATCAGAGAAGGGCTGGGAGACTAAAACCTAAGCATCATCTGTCACACACCTACCAGTACAGGAGTTCAAACCCCTGACTGATTAACCATTACTATTACAAGTGCATGCAGTTACTCCATGTGCCACATAGCTGACATGGTGATGTGCTGTAGGAATATATATGTATGCTGGTGAGTGACATCTGCAACAGAGATATAGTAGACATACATTAGGTGTAGTACACATGGCTGTCCACATGAACAGATGTCATTGTCAACACAACCACACTCTCTAAGGGACTCAGACACATTGGCACACTTTGACAGGCTCACAAATACACTTCCTAACTACTTAGTTTGCCACACTACAGTAATGCACAGGTATTACATGCACTACAGGGATTATCCCGAGGTTCTATGGGCTAGGGCATGTGAACGTGTCTGACATCAGTCAGTATGCCAATGGGAATTATACTGGGTGTGACTGTGGTTGAGAATATCATACCCCACACGCAGACACAAGGTGCCAGTACTGACATGCATGTGTGCATTGCTTCATGGGTGTGTAGTGGTTGGCTGTGCAAGATGGCTGTACAAGGCTGGGTGAGGGGTATTCCTTGGCATCAGGCCACCTGACAATGGTCTGCAGTGTGGTTCAGGGGTGTACTGTCTGCAGTGTCCCACACAGATGGGTATTGTATTAACTGTCCTGTCATCCTGGTTACAATTGTGTGTGGCCATTGCTTTGCAATGCATGCCATGTCTGTGTTTGATAGTCCTTGACATGGACATTGCCTGGAATGTGCGTGTCCCACATTGATGTACAGTGACATGTTTAAGTGTACCTGGTCTGCCTGGCACATGTTGTGTACATAGACTATTATCATCAGATGTGCCACTGTTGGCCTATTGTGGCAGGACCTGCTAATAGACAGCAGGTTGACCCTGCACCTGCATTGATAGCACGATACAGGTATTCCCTGGTGTCAGTGGCATCTGTCCATACAGGGCATGTGTGTAAGGCATTGTATGTCCTTTGTGGATTACATTTGATGGCACCACATATGTTGCAGGCATCCAGTGGGGGACATAGCGAAGATGCATTGTCTGCAAATATGTGCCTATTGTACTGGTGGACAGGGTGCCATGCCCTCTGCAGCCCATTGCATTCACACCATGCCTACTGTCTGTCAACAATGTGCAGGGTACTAGCAACATAACTGGATTTTTTAGGCAAGTGTGTTTGTGTATGACACATGGGTTCAGACCATATTCTGGGTAATAGTAGGGTTGCTTACTTTGTTCACCAGACCTTTTGCCAGATGTAGGGGTATGGCTTGCCAACACAGTCTCTTGGCTGATTGAAATCTGTAATCCTCATGAGGTGGACATTGTGACATATAACATGGCCACCATATAAGAAAACTACAAAAAAACACTCCTCAACACGTCCAGTGGTTAGACGCTCACAGCCACCATACACAGGCTCAGACTATCAAACACACACACACACCTGCCACATTTTGGAATATAACTCCTACCTAACTAGTTTATCACACTACAACATTATGCAGTTATAACGCATGCCACGGAGATTACTGGGATACCCTATCCCCAAAGGTATATTTCACAAGGAATGACATCATCAGGGTTACCAAAGTAGGGCAATTCGGATTTCCTGCAAGTGTGTAGCCCAAAATGCATTGCTCACAAAACAGGCAGTGAGACACACACAACTGACATGAGAGGGTATAGAACCCATAACCAAGCTCTATATCACATTACTGCATAGAGATGTAATAGGACGTACCATGAGGATTACTAGCGAACTTGTTCCTTAGAGGTGTATTTGACAAGGAATGACATCAGCAGGATCACCAATGTAGGGCATTGTAAATGTCCTGCAAGTGAGTAGGCTATAATGCATTGCTCCCTACACAGACATTGAAACACACAGAAAACATACATAATTGCCATGGTTGTGGATGGAGCCCTACCACAGTTTAAATCACACTCCAGCAGTACATAGTTACCCGGCTCACTACAGAGAATACTGGGATACAGCAGTCTCAGATGTGTATTTCTAGGTGGGTGACATTAGCACCCTTGCCAAAGTTGAGTATGTGAATTGTAAGGAGCGTGCATATTCTGAAAAGCATTGTTCCCTTCTCAGGCAGAAAGACACACACAGTTGGCAAGGCTGGGATTAGAACACTTATCAAACTAGTTTATCACACTACAGCATTACACAGTTACAGGACGCACTACAAAAATTATTGGGTTACAACAATCCCAGAGGTGTATTTCTAGGTGGATGATATCAGCACCCTTGCCAAAGTGGAGTATGTGGATTGTAAGGAGTGTGCATACTCAAAAAAGCATTGTTCCCTTCTCAGTGCAGACAGACACACAGTTGGCAAGTCTGGGATTAGAACACCTACCAAACTAGTTTATCACACCACAGCATTATGCAGTTACATAACGCAGTACAGAAATTACTGAATTACTGCACTCCCAGAAGTGTATTTCTAGGTGGGTGACATCAGCACACTTGCGAAAGCTGAGTATGGTGAATTGTAAGGAGTGTGCATACTCTAAAAAGCATTGTTCTCTTTTCAGGCAGACAGCCACATAGACACAGTAGGCAAGTCTGGGATTTGAATACCTACAAAACTAATTTATCACACTACAGCATTACACAGTTACAGGATGCACTATAGAAATTACTGGGTTACAGTAGTCCCAGAGATGTATTTCTAGGTGGGTGACATCAGCACCCTTGCCAAAGTTGAGTATGTGAATTCTAAGGAGTGTGCATAATCCTAAAAGCATTGTTCCCTTCTCAGGCAGACAAACACACACACACAGTTGGCAAGTCTGGGATTAGAATACCTACCAAACGAGTTTATCACACTACAGCATTATGCAGTTACAGGATGCGCTACAGAAATTACTGGATTGCATTAGTCCCAGAGGTGTATTTCTAGGTGGTTGACATTAGCACCCTTGCCAAAGCTGAGTATGTGAATTGTAAGGAGTGTGCATACTCTAAAAACATTGGTCCCTTCTCAGGCAGACAGACACACACACACTCAGCAAGTCTGGGATTAGAACACCTAACAAACTAGTTTATCACACTACAGCATTACACAGTTACAGGACGTGCAGCAGAAATTACTGGGTTACAGCAATCCCAGAGGTGTATTTCTAGGTGTGTGACATCAGCACCCTTTGTCAAAGTTGAGTATGTGAAGTGTAAGGAGTGTGCATACTCTAAAAAAGCATTGTTCCCTTCTCAGGCAGGCAGACAGACACAGACACAGTTGACAAATGTGGGATTAGAACACCTGCAAAACTAGTTTATCCCACTACAGCATTACTCAGTTACAGAATGTGCTACAGAAATTACTGGGTTATAGCACTCCCAGAGGTGTATTTCTTGGTGGGTGACATCAGCACCCTTGCCAAAGCTGAGTATGTGGATTGTAAGGAGTGTGCATACTCTAAAAAGCATTGTTTTTTTCTCAGGCAGACAGACACACACACAGTTGGCAAGTCTGGGATTAGAACACTTACCAAACTAGTTTTTTACATTACAGGACGCGCTACAGAAATTACTGGGTCACAGCAGTCCCAGAGGTGTATTTCTAGGTGGGTGACATCAGCACCTTTGCCAGAGTTGAGTATGTGAATTGTAAGGAGTGTGCATACTCTAAAAAAGATTGTTCCCTTCTCAGATAGACAGACACACACACACAGTTGGCAAGTGTGGGATTAGAACACCTACCAAACTAATTTATCACACTACAACTTTATGCAGTCATAGGATACACTACAGAGATTATTAGGTTGCAGCAGTCCCAGAGGTGTATGTCTAGGTGGGTGACATCAGCAGGATTGCCAAAGAAGGGCATTTCAAGTGTACTACGAGTTGTACATGTCTTTTACCTGTATGTACCCGCTGCTTACTGCCACGAAAACACATTTACACCTGCTTAAAAGTGTCTTATTCAGTCCTAAACAACATTATTAACAACCCTTGCAGATCTCGAACCCTGGACCATGCACACCAAGGTCACTGGACTTACCACTAAGCCATCTGGGTTGTATAAATGTTTCATGGTTTTTATAATACACATTTTACTACAGGTATTCCACAGTACTGAAAACAAATGGGACAGTCACTTTGTGTACATATGTACAGTACTCTTGAATGTACTGTACTCTGTTAAACAACATAGACAAGTCTACATATGTACAACTGTTATAACTAAATACTAAATACATATATGCACTTACAGGATGTGTATACACACACACACACACACACACACACACACACACACACACACACACACACACACACACACACACACTCACACATATATATATATATATATATATATATATATATATATATATATATATATAAATATATATTTATTTATATATATGCATAAACACAGACACAGCTATAGACATATATATAAACATGTCTGAACACCCTTTGTGACACAGAAGGGTTCCAAAGGAATTGACGTGTACACAAAACAGAGGCAACTCTTGTTTTATAACATCAGTTCACCAGAGAAGGGATGGTTGTTGCGTATGTGGAGTTTGGGGTGGGGAATGATGGCTAAGGAAATATACCCCAGGGATTGTGGAGTTTGGGTGGGGGGGATGATGGGTATAGACATACACCCCGGAGACCACATCTGTGTTACTGCTCGACAGTGGCACAGGAAAATAACATACCCAACAGTAGTCGTTCTTGACTGTATTCTTTTCTATTCCTAACTATGTAATAATTTGCAGACTCCACTCACCACAGATGACTACCATGGTGTGCAGCATGTTAAAAGACATAACACATGTGTATGCCTGGCAAAAGGGTAGTCACACATACACAAACACACACACTTGCCAGTATTGTGCTTACAAGTCTTGCCTATGTAAAGGTAACTAGTAGAGTGGTATGCAGCTGGGGTATGTGCCACAGAACCCGTACAATTACACATACTCTGATTCTGCTTCTGAGCTGACATCATAGGACTGATTACTTGCAGTGGGGAGGGGGGAAAAGGGTGGTTTAGCAGATGACAAGCATAAAGGCCAGTGCAAAAGGTGGTTTCTCTTTGGAGGGCAGTAAAACCCGCTGTCATGACAGGATGCAGACACAAATACACACACACACACATACAGCCATTTGCTGACACACACACACACACACACACACACACACACACACACACACACACACACACACACACACACACACACACACACACACACACACACACACACTTGCCAGTGGTGGGATCAGAACTCCTGCCTATCTACAGATCATTATTACAGTACTATGCAGTTATGAGACACGACGCAGAGCTGACATATTTCAAGGCAGTCAGAATGCCCTTCTAAGATTGAGGACATCAACAGGGATACTGACAATTAAGATGTACATAGCTGTAAACCTGTGTGTTTAAAGTAGGAGTCCATTACAACCTGTATGCACAAACAAGACACATCATCTGCAGGTAAGACATAGGTAGGCCTGAGAGGTATAGTTGAAGCAAAACAAGCCCTGAACTGGAGTATGTCCATCTGTGGAATGGACAACTACTATCAGGTTACAGTGGTCATGCTCATACGCATAGAATCACAGGACTTGTTTGGATGCATTGACTCCAATTACACAAGGTCACAGTGGGCATGCTCATACACTTAGTAGCACAGGGCTGTTTGGGATGCACTATGACTACAACTACATAAGGTTATACTGGGCATGCTCATGCACTTAGAAACAAAGGGCTTGTTTGGATGTACTGACTCGAATTACACAAGGTGGCAGTGGGTACGCTCATACACTTAGTAGCACAGAGCTGTTTGGGATGCACTCCAGTTCTAACCACAGAAGGCCACAGTGTGCATGCTCATACACTTAGATGTACAGAACACATTGTAATAGACTCCTGTTGTAAAAACACAGGTTTACAGCTATGTACATCTTAACTGTCAGTATATATGCACATCATACAGCTTTACTACCAGATACCTGTATGCCGCCCGTAAATGATATATCTGCAACTGTGCTGTGTGATACACATGCATACATGTACACGAAGTACTGCCATATATATGTGAAGTATACATAATCATGCATGTGTGGAAGTGACAGACAGTAGGTTAACTGGGACACACAGGTGGATGCTAGCTATAGCATGTGTCACACACATTGCTGTTCTGAAAGGCATACATTGATATCAGGTTGTGGATAGTGGCATTATACTTGGAACAGTGGCATGTGCAAGCATAATATATGAGCCCCACTGTCTATTGGTACTGAGGTGCAGGTGTCAAGATGACCTCTCCCGGCTGAGTTAGTAGCTGTCATTATTAGCAGGACCACTCCACTAAGCATATCTGACATTGGTCATCTACACAATGTCTGCTGCTGTCCATCACCTTAGATGTAGCATTTGATACCAAGCACAATACTGCCACTCGCAATGATGTCATGGTACAAGTGGCAACTGCTTGACCAAAGCAAGGAGCCATTGTCCTGCTGTAATTATGATGTTGTCCAGTGTCTGTAATTCTGGGATGTCATGACTGAAAGAAGACATGCCTTTGTCACAGAGCACATGCATCCATGATTCAAGGGAGTGTGGATAATACCTAGGTCACATTTACCCATATAACGGCATTTCAAGGCACAAGTCCTAAACACAGAAGTAACACCCTGACACCTACAAGACAATTGCATTGGATGTTTATGCTAACCAGTGCTAGATGTGTGGCTTTCGTAATCCATTTGCTCAATGTAGACCCTACAATCGGGGATACTGACATCTGTGCAGTGAGGAACACCTGGCTGAAGGCTCTGTAGTGCGCAATAGCACTACCACCATATAACTCAGAGCCAGACATGTGGGCCATAACACTGGTATGGACCACTCCAGCTGGTGGTGTCCACATATTCATAAAGGCTACTCACAAGTAAAGACCATTACTCCAGCATAATTCATCACAGATGAGTCAGGTACAGGTGACAGTGGCAAAAGTTGCATTCTAGGTTGTATCCTCATATACATCCACCACCATGTCCTCAGACTACCAACACATACCCATACATGTGGTATGGAATAGTACGGTAGAACACCAAATAACTTTCGACTGGTGGACTGTACCTAGCCCTATATCAACTGTGCAAAGTATCCATGTACTGACACAGTTGCATAATGTGTTGTGCAATGCAATAATACCACTGTTTGTAACCAGGTCAGTTGTGCACATACCAGGTTCCCTTGGATGTTGTCAGCATTAACACAGTTGACTGTTGCTGTACACCAGTAAACAGCACCCTCATGGTTGGATATGACCTAGATGTACCTGCCATGGATATGTACATCCCACACTCATACAACATAAATGAGAATACCATTGCTGTTGTTGTCCTTTGTACATACAGGTGGCTACATTCATTAAACACATGCACATGGAAGATAGGTCCATGGCTGCTGAATGCTAACAGTACATATGGTTTGATATCTATGTTGACAGAGGTAATATTCCCTCTCTACTGGTCACCCATGACACCTATCATATCATACAACAACCCATGTGGCATGTATGTCATTAGACATGTCCAACAAATGCAATGCCTACAAACATACCCAAATAACAGGCTCATAGGACCTACAAACATAGCCTGTATTGACAGACTCAAGGAAATACAGCTATGCTCTATATGTTCCTGAGTAGTTACAGGTGATATGTCCATGATATGTACAGCCATGTGTGCCCACAGCTCCTACATATACCTCATGTCAAAAATTGCAAGCCATACATGCTGTGTGCTGTCTGAACATTAACCTTATTACCACAATAGCCAGAAAATGCTAGGGTGAGATGTTTACAAGCCACAGACCTTGCACATGATTGAATAAGTGTAATGCCTAGCTCAAACAGAGCACATTGCTGGCACTCTTCAAGTAATCATGAGGTGTGTGTGGCAAATAAGATGTGTGTGTGTGTGTGTGTGTGTGTGTGTGTGTGTGTGTGTGTGTGTGTGTGTGTGTGTGTGTGTGGCAAATATGATGTGCTCACTGTTGACCATTACAGTGCCCTGGCTTCACAGTGTAACTGTCAACTAACAGTTTATGGGATCATTACATGGAATATTGATGTGTGTGTGTCTTGCTGATGTGCTGTTGGCATAAATGTACACTTGGTTACTCAATGAAGGTGGTTGTGTGTCCTACCAGTACATGAATACAACATCCATTATGGTGTAATGCTCAGCTAGGTTTCACACATAGTGTGAGGAAGGTGTGGAATGTATCCTCTTGACCTGCTAGTCCACTTACCGATGGAGACTGCATATGTGTACATATATTGATGTGTGTTTACATTCCATGCGTGTGCAGTGTCTGATGTTTGAAGGTGACTGTTATCTTAGTACATCATGCAGTTGCAATGCAGCCTCAACATTACCAACTGTATATGGTGATATGCTCAAAGTAAAGTAAGCTGTACTTTAGATATGGATAGATGTTTGGACAAAACTACTAAGTGGCGGGGCTACTTTGCAGATGAATGATTACTGAGGACAGCTCACAGGTGTGTTACAACCATTCCTACGATAACCTGTGTAACTGCTAAGCTATGGTTTTGTTAATTGAAGAGGAAGATACACGACGTAGAATGCAGTAAGGGTGACACTGAATGCAAACCTCTTGACACCTGGAACAGTAACACCTCCCCTGTGCATATATTGTGCGGATATTGGCACAGTTGGCAAAGGAAAGAGTCAGTATGCTTTGTAGCACATGCGATAGTGCTGTTACTCTGTAATAGGCAGGTGTTTGATTCACAGTACTGGCATGTGTGGGTGTGTGTGTGTCCATATATGTCACGTATGGTGGGAAATACATCCCAAATGTTTTTCACTCTCCTGTACACTGTTGTAGACATCTGTGCAGAGTGAAGTGTAGAAAGCAAGACATAGGCAGGTGTTTGAATCACACACATGTCAAGTGTCTGTAAGTTTGTGGCATAGGTGTATATCTTTGTGAATGCCGCAGTGTGTGTGTGTGTGTGTGTGTGTGTGTGTGTGTGTGTGTGTGTGTGTGTGTGTGTGTGTGTGTGTGTGTGTGTGTGTGTGTGTGTGTGTGTGTGTGTGTATGCATGGCTGTCTGGTCCCTGGAGTGAGGCTGCATTTTACCATAGTGAAATGATAAGACCCCCTCCCCATCCACTCAATGCAATCTAGTATCCCTGTTGATGTCATCAATCTTAGAAGGGCATTCTAACCGCCTGTAAACATGTATGCCCTGGGGCGAGGCTTGCTGTTACATAGCCTACTGATGAACCCCCATCCCCACATACACTCACCGCAATCTAGTATCCCTGTTGATGTCCTCAATCTTAGGCCATTCTGACTACCTGTACATGTGTAATCTCTGTGGCACGTCTTGTAATTGTGTAGTACTATAATGATGATTTGCACATAGGCAGGGGTTCTCATCCCAACACTAGCAACTGTGTGTGTGTGTTACTGTGTCTGTGAATTCCTGAGTGTGTGGGTGTGTTACTGTATCTGTGAATCCCTGTATGTGTATGCATCCTGTCATGAGAATGGGTATAACTGCTTCCCAATGAGAAGCCACTTTTTCCACTGGCCTTTACCCTTGTCATCTGCTAAACCACTCTTTTACCTCCTCCTCACTCCAGGTAACTATACCTGTGATGTCACCTACTATGGATGTGACGGCTCTGGCCACAGTAGCTTACTACACAGCTATCAAGCTCTTGGATCATTAGGTCTGTAAACATGTTTGAAACTTGGGAGATTATAACTGTGGTGTGGAAGCTGCAAAGTGCATGCAGTTATTGTCATACAGACCTGTGAGTAGTCTACATTTACATATGGGACACTAACCGCAAACACTGACATCCCTTGGCACATGCAATTACACCTGAAAGAGGAAGGCAGAACATCAAGATCAACATGCAATTACTGTTGTTACACATGATACATACTGTCAAAAGTACAAAATGCATTCTAAAACTGTAGTACATGGTATGTCTGCTGCCTGTCAACACCACTCAACAATTGTAATCTACAGTTGTTTTCCTAGTATGTTCACCCTGTGCTTCAGACCATATGAGCATGTCCCGGCACCGATGGTGTGGATGACAGCAATACAGCACAAGCATCATCATATGCACAGGGTGATAATGTTTGCCAGAGGCCTAGTCTGCATCATTAGATGACATCATGTGTGTGGGTTAGGGCCTTTGATCTCAATGGGCGTGTGTGGATGTTATGCGTGTGTGTGTGTTGAGGTGCCCTACATTTGTTTCTGGTGTGTGTGTGTATGTATGCACACAGGTCTGGCATGTGGCTGGCCTACACAGGGGTATTATTGACAGCTGCAGACTATACAGGGTAGGTTTCACAGTTCACGATGTCCAGGAACGGCCACGTGACCTGCGCCTGCCAGGGGTTGATCGGGCACTACCAGGCAGAGGTCCAGATTGGGTACTGTCTGATAACACATGTCCACTGGAACCGTGTCCCTGTTGGGACTGTGCAGGACCATGTGCACGTGGCCTGCTGTGTCCTGGTGTGGACAGCACAGCACCAGCTGCACTGCTGCTGTTATCATCACTATGGGAGTGGGCATATGCAGTAGCATGTTCATGTAGACCTTCAACAGGTGATGTAGCTGGCCTATGTCCACATGCCTGATGCCTCACTCCCACCAGATGTTCCAGCACAGACATTCCATGCTCGAGGATTGACATGCCATGGTCAAGGACTCCCACCATGTCACCCATTCATCTATCCAAAACATCTGCAAGATGATGGTGAGCATTTGCAATTACCTGGATGTTGTCAGTTAAAAAATGGACAGCAGCCCTCTGAAGCCTCAGACCTTCTCTGTTGTGCCATTCAGCATGTGCCTGTGCCTCCATTACAGCCTGAAACATGCATCTGGTGACACAGCTGATGTGCTATGTCTTGCAGGAGCATGTTGGCCAGAGGTTCTCCTATGAGCAACACTGGGCACATGCCTGTGTAGGACATCACCAGTCAGTTGGCTGGGATCATGGTGTGCAGGCACACCTTCCATAGTCTCCACTTTCCTGTTCCATGCTACTACCCGCCAACTGTCCTTCCTCTATGGCCACTGGTGATGGGGTATGTGTAGGCATGAGAACTGTGTGCAGGGATGAGGGGGATGCAGATGGAATGGCAACCAATGGCACAGATTCAGCCCCTGACAACCCTGCCTGTGCCTCAATCATACATTCATCATCACTGCTAAGTCTGTGGGGGCACTAACATCAGGTGGACCGCAGGAGGGCAACGCACCTATATCAATACCTGTGAGGGGCAGACAAGAACTGTACATTACAAGTTATACAGCACAGTACACACACAAAGACACACAGACACACACACACACACACACACACACACACACACACACACACACACACACACACACACACACACACACACACACACACAGATACACACAGACACACAGACACAGAGACACAGACAGACAGACAGACACAGGCACAGACAGACACAGACAGAGACACATGCTATGGCACCCAATGGCATGCAACATGCATGTGATATGGCAGAAGGCATTCAGCTTAGACATTTATAGTGGTAGTTATCATACATCCCTGAGTTGCACACAACAGCATGCATGTTATTGCAGAAGGCATGTATCTTACACAATTATAGTAGTAGTTAGCATACATCCCTGTGTTGCACCATTTGTGTTAGTAGGTTATGCCCCAAACCTGCAACACAATGCATGCACTATGCACCGTTGCACCACACTGCCATGTTTTGTGCAACATACCCCACATGTTAACCTTTGTACATCTGCCACTGATGCTTTGTGTCAGCCACTGCCCCTATGTGTGAGGAGGACATGAGCAGAAAGGTATATTGAGTGAATACTATGTTTGCCTGAGCCCTAGCTTGCATATCTCTCCCAAAGCAGTGCATGTCTGTTCAACATTATTCTGCTTACCCCTGAGCTGAGTCTACAGACAATGTGCATGTGGCTGTACACACATGTTTGACATGGCTGTCCCTACTTTGCAATGGTGCCACAGACCAGCATTGGTTAACAGTACACCAGCCAGATGTGTGGCATATGACCTTGCCAGTCACATGTAGTATGACATGTCTTCTGCTGATGTGTTGAATGACATGCATACATGTTTAACACAATGGTGTCTTTTCAAATATACAGTGAGGTAATGGTGTCCCAATGCAGGGACGTGTTATACTAACATGGACCTACAGCTGACACAATGTTGTCAGTCCACCCTACAGATATACAGTGACATACTGCACATTGAGCTGATGTGCATAACCATTGCAGGGCATCATGTGGCTTCACTATTGCTATACAGTGTGAGTTACAGACACAGTTCATAGCCATGACTGTGTTCAGATACAATACATATCTAATGTGGAATGTGACCCATGTCACTGAGGTGTATACACACTAAACTCTAATGTTGTATGTGTGACACAGGTCACTGAAGGGTATACAGATGACACCCCTGCACATCTTCAACCATATTGCAGATGCCTGGCAACTATACCCTGACATGGCTAACTTAGTAGTACTCCATGTCCCACATGCAACCTGTGTACCTCACACACATGAGGAGCAAGCATGACAGTGATGTCTGACACCAGCAAGGTGAATGTACTATATCTGTGGCCTGATATGGTTGTATGTGTATGTTGTGCAACACATGTATGTATTTGGATACTGTATAGGTGAATGCTTTCATGTCGTGACACACTCATGATGTTCAAGACATGTTATGTGGTGGTTTGATGTCAAGCCTACACAAGCTATGCACAGGCCTGTATGATGTTTAGTGTTTTACATCTACAATATCACCATTACACAAAGGCCATAGTTGTATTGTGTCGAGCCAATGTACAACAGGGTGTACACACATGTATATCACTTCTACTGTGTGTGTTGCTTCATGTCTCTGGCCATCCTCCATGGCCATGTGTAAACATGTTTTGTCCAATGGTTTTGATGGGCATCTATTTCACATGTCAGTGTTTTCCCATATGACATACACCCATAGATGTCATATGTTCCACTGAGGACAGGGTTATGCAGACAAAGGGTGGCATGTTTGGGATGTGAGATATCATGTTTTGCAGGATAGTTAAGTAGTGTTGCAGTCACCCTACTAAATGTCATGGACATGTCAGATAGCACATGACATTGTGTGACATTCATAGCAAGGGTATAATCCACAAGGGTGAATCCTGTGGACTGGTCATACTCCAGCTCCAAAACATTTAGAGTGTATGCACACATATGCTCTCTGTATAGTACTGTTTGTATTCCCCACATGTGTAATGCTGATCTGTAGTAAATGTCCCTACAGTGAGCCACACTTCCACCATTGTATTCACAGCTGTCCACACATCTGGCAATGACAGTTTGTAAGGTTTAGTGTAGGTGTTTTATATAGTCTTCAATTATTCCACATGGGTAACCACTGTGATGCATTGCAGGTCTGACCTGTATATATTAACAAGGCCACCATACATTATATGTACATGTGTTAAATGGACACATGTCAGATAGCATGCAATTAATATGATCTGTACATTATTGAGCCTGATAAATAATAACAATCTCACCTGCAACAGACTGCTGTTGCTACGAAATGGCAGAGGTACCTAAATAGGAGTGTCACAGTAGTAAGATCATTATCCACACCTGTGTAATAGCTACAGGGTGCAATGTGCATGCTAGCACATAAGCCAGTACAATAGACTATACTATGGAGTATGCACATCTGTGCATACATAGAGTAGCAAACTGTAGTATGTGGCATGTGTGCATACATGCCTTGCATATGATGTTACATTACATATTGTACAGTAACACATGTAACTATATGAAATATAGTTGTGTTATATGTGCAGTAGTGCCTTACCAGGCAACTCCAGGCTCAGTGGTTGTGAGACACCCACCTCCACAATACCAGCTAACGCTTGTGGATGGAGTTCTGCAGGTGTCCCCAGGTTGGCCGGTAGCTCCTTAGTACGTGTGAGTGGGGGCTGGGTGAGTGGCCCCCCACCTGTTGCACCTTGTTCCCTGGTGATTGCTTTTGCATGCTGTTTCGCCAGTCTAATGATGTCGGTGCAGTGTTGGCGCACCTGCTGATAGGTGCGATTGTGGCCTCCAACATCATTTACCCTCCTGTGCAGTTCCTCCCACTGTGAATCCCACTGCTGTGCATCCTGTGGTACATGGCTGAAGAGTGTTACATGGTTGTCGAAGAGGTATGGAATGAGGACCTCATCCTCCAAGCAGGTGTATGGTAGCAGCCTGGCACACGGCATACCTGGAAGACATAATGATGGAGACAGGTCACAGCAACTCACAGAGAAGTACAGAAGTACAGCTGAACATACATGTGTATTGCATTTATTAGAATTACAAATATGTCTAACTCACACACATTTGACACGTACTGGTGATTTGATGTTTTCACCATATATGTGTGTGTCAAGTGATGACATTGCTCATATCCATGTGGATGTTGTCTTGATGTGGGCATGTCTGTTTGCCTGTACTGGTGTCTTTACCTATCGGCACATGCCTGGATATGTTCACATTAATGCAATAGACCTTAATGCTGTGTATATGTCACATATATAGTCATACACAGCCTTAAGGGACATGACCTGTGACCCTGCAGACTTGCTCATGGAAAGTTTTACATGTATGTGTTTTGCCATATACATCTACATGGCACTGTACAGCAGTTTAGCATCCTGCTATGTATTACCTGTGTTGCACATGTGAAACACATGGGACAATGTCAAGCTTGATGGTATTTGCAGGGTTGGATATCAACTATAGCATGTATGGTCATAGTGAACTAGTAGGCTATATGCCCTGGGCCATTTATGAGCCTAGGCTGAAAAGTTACCTAGTTGTAGTCAACAGAAAGGTAAGTTTCAGTGGCCAGTTCAAGCAGTGCCACAGAACTGATCCACAGGGTTACTGATATATTTGCCATGCGGTCATCACACCATGTCTCAAAGAGGGGCAATGTGCAGCTTTGCTGGACTGGGATGCATAGCATGGCAGGAGTATGTAAAGTTTATGGGACAGGGATCTGTCAGGCATGTTGTGATCCTTGTATTAGAAAGGTGGATGTCCATGATGTATGTGTTTGTTTGAAATCAGGATGTGTAAGTGTAGCATGTCCAACATCTCTGTGTTGGACATGGCTTTAATCAGGGTAGGATGTGTGATGTGTATGTGGAGAGCAAATTGTTCTGACATTTGTGTAGGATACACCCTGGGATGTTGACAGGTCCCATGCAAGCTGTATGTATGGCTTTAGAGAGTGCAGCTTGTACCTGCATAGTTGTTATTACAGGGGCTCTGTAGTGTACATGGATATATAAATATGTGTACCTCTTGGGGGGGAGTAGAGTGTGGGTTTAGGTTATCCAAGACCCTATCTGGAGGACCAGGTGCTATTTATGTAGGTACAGTACTTCTCATGCCATAGTGCTGTGAAGCATGGCAGGTCTTGTTGTCACCATTACGATTCATGACACAGCTATACAATGCTCTGTGGTTCCCCACATAATATGTGGCTGATTAGTTTCACAGTAGCTTTGTGTGGCTTTATATGGTGTATCAGCATCTTACTGAGGCTGACCAGGGATCACCTCCACTCATATGTGTTCACTCTTGCAACAGTTACTACCTTATGTGGTACAGTTTAAGGCAGGGTACCACCAGTTTGCCTTCCTGTTTGTGTTTGGTTGTGTTTCAATGGCACAATCACAGCAGGTGTTTGAATCACACACTTATGTGAGTGTTTAAAGTGCATTTGTGTAGGATTCAGCATTTGCACATGCATTGTCCATCTGCATGGGTGCCATGACAGTCGCCACTTCATTCTTAAGAAGCATAACATTGGCTTTGGAGACTGACTATGTGTAGCATACTGTTAGCCCTGTTTGTGTGACTATGGTGATCCAGGTCATTGGGGTTGATGAAATCCAACATGCATTGAGCACAGGTGTTGGTACATTAGTCTTCCCAGTTCATAACGGGATAGTTGAGAGTAGCCATTATTATGGTTTTCTGTTTCAAACCTAATATTCCCCATTACAGCACAATATGACAGCTGGGAATTCTGAGGCATGGTGGGTTATCTGTCGCAAGGTGCAATTTGGATTCCACTTTAGCACAAAGGTAGTTGCTCAGCATACTGCATCTGAAGTTATGCAAGTGCAAGTAGTGTGGGGGTGTACATATCCTTCAGGAATATGGACACACCTGTGGCCCATGTGTTCCAATAAAGAATAATGGCCAAGAGGTGAGGTATGTGTTATAACATGGTCATGCAGGGGTGCTCTCCGGAGCATTGAGCCATATCTCAGTCACTGCACAGATATGTTCTCCATGTTAAGGATTGATGTAAGTGAGTCCATATTGAGTTTCTGAAATGTATCATTGAGTAGAGAGACCCACAGTTTATTGCTTGGCTGTCCCTGTTACAGCAGTGGACATTCACTGGAACTTTGCATGATGAAGGCACTATAGGGGAAGCATGAGTCCTAGCCAGTATCCAGATTCCCAGGTGCAGGCTCTGTCTGGCAAAGCATCATGTTCTGTCAACCATGTTTTCCCAGGCAGAGATATACTGGATACCCTTTGAATTACACCAGTACATTAGACAATTGTGGAATACAATCCTTTTATCCCTGTACTGCAGTATCATTCTGGCCAATGGCAGAATGCTACCCAGGCCTTTGGACATACCTGCATGTGCTACAAGACCTGACAGTTCCTACATGTGTGTTTCCATGCAGTCCAGGCTACTGCATCAGAGGTGCTGCACAACAACATGGAATATGCTAGAGCCATGTGTATAGTTCAAAAGATGGTCTGAGTGTATGGATACGTGGCTAATCATAGCAGACAGGCAGCAGACAGTATGTTTGCCCTCATATAGCTTGGTGTTCATAGGTTCATAGGTTCATAGGTTCATACTAGGCTATCTGCCCTAGGGCATTTATAAGCCTAGCCAGAGTGTGTTTGGCTTTCGCCACCCATTTTAAATTAATTTTGCTATGCCCTTTTTTGAGGTTAGTATACTGTGCCTCTGTCTAACAGTGACACAGAAGTGATACCCAGGGTAAACCTACGATCTCCCATCCACTCATCAAGATTCCTCTTGAAGAGAGTCAATGAGGGACTCTGCCTAACCTGGACTGGGATTTTATTCCAGAGTGAAGGGAGCCTCTGGGTTATGAATCTGTCCCTCCAGCATGTCCTATTTATTTCAGTGCTAAGGTTCAAGTCTCTTGAGCGTGTAGCTCGAAGGGATTTGGATTTTCTGAGGTGCAGCATGTCCATTAATTCCTGGTTGGGCATGGCTTTATATGTCAGGCACAGATCGCCTCTGAGCAGGTGGTATGCCACTGAGTAGAGCTGGAGTTTCTTTAACCGGGCAGCATATGGCATCTGTTTGAGCCCTTTGATCCTCTTGATGAGGTACTTTTGGGGTCTTTCCAGTTGCTGCAGGTGTCTGGTAAGGTACATCCCAAAAGGAGCATTGTACTCAATTATAGGCCTGATGAGGGATGAGTAAAGAGGCATGATGACCTCCCCTGATCTAGATGTGAATCCCTTCATGATTAGGTGGGCTATATAAAATGTTTTTCTAACCACTTTGACCATGTGGTTGTCAAATGAGAGATTGCTATCAACTTGGGTCCCCAGGTCCCTAACTACTTCTTCTGTACTTAATAGATTACTACCTATGTGGTAATTTGTGGGCACTTTGTTTTTGCCAAAGGGGATGACCATACACTTTTTGGCATTTAGCTTGAGGCCATGGCTCTGGCACCAGTTGTCTGTTTCTATGAGGCCCTTTTGGAGGATGCTTGTGTCGGCTGGAGAGTCGATTATGGTGCCCAGTTTGCAGTCATCTGTGAACTTGGTCAGCCACAGTCCTTCCGTGTTGGCCTGTACCTCTGAGAAATATATACCGAACAAGAGAGGTCCCAGGACTGAGCCTTGTGGGACGCCACTTGTAACTGGTTTGGAGTCTGACATGGCTCCAGCAATTCTAACCATGTGGGTTCTTTCCTTGAGCCAGTTTGCAACCCATCTACTGACATAGGGGTTTATATTTAAGCTGGTGTGCTTATGTGTAACATAGTGCTAGAGTTTGCATTCACAAATTAGTACTGTTGGGCATGTTTCTGGCCACGTGTTCTGAGGTGTGGCACAAGTATGCAAACTATGTCATACAGTTTTTGTATTTTGTTGCCTGTCTATTCCAGCTTGGGAGGTCTTCTGCTTGACCAGATAGTTAGAAGCCTCTGTGAATGTGTGTGATTTCTGGTGTTATGTATGGGTGTCCTTACTGGGTTCTGGTAAGGGTATGTGTTGGTTGTGGTGATGAGATGCATGTGTTAACCTACACCTCATGACTGTCCAGTCCATTCATGGCTGTAGACTGGACTGCCTTCCAGCTTACCCCTGTAGCTGCATCCCAGACAATGTGTGGGATGTGGTGTTAGGTGGATTTGGCAGTGTACATGGCATAGAGATTACATTCCCCCAGGATGGCCACAAACACAAAGCTGACATTAGTAAACACCAGTAGCTGACTAGTGGACATGGCTGTATGAGCATTCAGTACTACAAGTACCTAGTACTGTATTTAGTTTACTTATTGCTTATGAAGATGTTTTGGACAGTGAAGCTCACAAGTAAATATTTGTGTTATGGATGTGACAACACTGGCTATTACAGAAACATAGTAGCTACCTTTAGCAGCAATCCTCCTCTGAGGAGCACATCACATCCTGATAGTTGATTACAGATGATGCAAGTGTCAACAGGTCTGTATCCATTTCTGGGTATATACTCACATATCCACCAGGACCATGAGTTCTGTTGGGCACAGACACCCACTCCCCAAACAGAGTCAAGTATCGATAGACTCTGCTGCCACTATCAACATGATCAGGATATAATCAGATAGTGTAAGCCATCACCTGTGAAGCAGCTATTACACATGGGCATCATTCTCCTACATCTTACACTCCTACTGCAGATGTTACACTGGAGTTACAGATGATATGCAACCTGTTTCATTACGAGTACTGTGCACAACCTTACATACATTATTTGCAAGTGGCTGTTAGGTTGGCAATGAGAGGTTAGGCTACACAAACCTGAAAGTTCAACCAGTGTGTCTCTTCTCTCAATATCCACTCTATGTAGGTGTGCACATAGCCATTTGGGCCAGCCCTGTAACAAGGGTACTACACATTTGCATAACATGTACACATGCACAGCTGTTATTGCTTGCAAACGATACTAGCGAGGTGGATATTACATGTCTTATGTGCGTGGATAGTTACCTAGCGCTTCCAATTTTCTTTGCTATCATGCTGCTAAACTGAATACAAGTTATATGTATCCTGTTATTGAGTATTGTAATTGCTAATATTCATAATTAATGTTTGCATAACATAACAGAAATGCTATGTAAATGGAATACAGCTCTGCCTAAAATACTGTACATTACAGTTATTGGCACAATATCCCACAATGCAAATCATATTTGCACGGTAAGCCCACCTTTGACATGTTCATCTCACGAATACACCCACACATATGTCTACTGTTACAATATATCAACATATAGTATCCCCTGTTATAGCACATACTTGTTGGACCAACCCTGACACTGACAGTGGCTGGAAAAGAATCGATGAATTCCAAGCCCATATATATCATCCCTTGTGGTGTATGAGGCATTTGCCTTGTGACCTACAGCAGTACACACTTAGAATACTACAAGCATTACTACTGCTCAACAATACATCACTACAAGATAGCTAGTTCCACTATATGCATTGATTGCACTGTAATTATTACAGAACAGGTACTACATACACAAACATACTAAATGTTATACATACCTTCTTAGTAATTGTAGATGTCATTGACTGGTATATTAATCGTTTTCGGTTTGTTTTGATCTTCTGTTGAGTATTTTGTACTATTCTGCAGGTAGATACAGATGGTTTGAATGTGTGACAAGGCATCCTTTTATAGTTAGAAATCAGTAACATGTGCTATCCTGATCAACAACTGGTGTTCCACAGTAGTTAATTACATGCACATCAGCTGTGCAGCTACTCCCTTAGGCAATACCATGGCAACGGTGGAGTATAAATGTGTACTCCACTTGGGTGTTGTCCCTTTGCCTTACTTGTGCGGAAGGCAGCCTGGAAGTGTTGTATGAAATCTATTGCAACAGCTGTATGGAGACAAACACAAATATATTGTGTGTAATGCCTAGAAGATTTGGTCTACATGTGAGTACTGCTGTTATATTTCTGAGCATTGCTACTTGTGCAGGGTTTGTCTGTACCTAATACTTCTGCATATGTTTCAGTCTGGCCAGGATGTTTGACCAGCTCAAGGCTGTATGACTATGCATATAATGTTAGGGGGTTTACAGTGTGCTCACCAGACATCTTTAGTTTGGTGTAAATGTGTATCATACTGTGCTGATAATCAGTAATTGGTAACACTTCCTGGTGTAATTACTTTTCAACCCTCTGAAAGAGGATTAGTTCAAACAAACCCTGTAATATCAGCAGCTGTTCCATTGTATAACAGCAACTATTTCACATAGGGCCATGTCAGTGTGTCTCTGTCCAGGTATGTAAAGGTTTCAGCAGATGTTGTACAGTGGGTGAATAATTGGTTATGGTATGACAGTATATATTGTTGTAATTAGTTTGGGTGTGGGGGAGATGTTGGTGGGTGTACATAGCAGATGCAGGTGTGTAGGAACTGCTTTTATTCATATTCTATATAGGTGTGGGGGTTCTTTCCCTTTGTGAGCACCTATCCCTTAGTGGACTAATACTATGGTAATTGCAGCTGATTCATTAAGGCACTGTTAAATGCTTCCTGTATAGCATGCAGATATTGTTAGTCCTTGAATCCTTTTGGCAATACATCGGAATGTAATAAAGTTTTGCTAAATGAAAGATGTCTGTGTATTGCTGTCCTGGATATTTACAGTCATTGTAGTTGTGTTGGTCACTAACCCTATTTGGCTCATGTCCATAGAACATATTAGTAATAGTGTATTGCCATATACTCTTCATATGTTATGTTCATATTGTTTGGGGATGGCAGAATGTGTGATTGCTATGGTCCTTGTTATACTCAGGTTTGAACAGTTCAGATGCTGTATATATATATATATATATATATATATATATATATATAGACATAGATATATAATATATTATTGCATATGTTTATATGTACCTCCATAGATGTGTACATGTTTTTAACCTATTTGATTGTTTGTGTCTTTCATATCTACATATATATATATATATATATATATATATATAGATATATGTATATCTCTATATATCGACATGTATCTATGTACCTCTCTCTCTCTCTCTCTCTCTATATATATATATATATATATATATATATATATATATATATGTATATAGCATACACCTTTTATTGGGTACATGACGGTTTGTCCTATTTCTACACAATCCTCCCTTTTGTGTTTTAACCTGTCTGAGTACACAACTGGCATAGGTACATCTCAGGTAGCTTAGTGGTAGGTTACTCTAAGGCTGGTGTACATGGTTGCAGGTTCTAATCCTGGAAGTGGCTATTATTTTACCTCTCAGAACAGGCACTAGTAGGGAAAGTGTGATTAACTCACATTTAAGCGGTTGGAAGTAGGTTTGCCCGTGGTCTGCGCAACATTAAGCAAAGGGTAAACCTGTGAAGCGCGTATCCATTTAACTGTGTTTAAACGCCGCTTACCGTCACTCAAACCCAGGCAAAACTGTTACAACTGCTTAAAAGTGCTTTAATCACCCTGCATCCAACAGCCCTTAATCTGGCCCTAAAAATAAATCAATAGCCCTTGCAGGTCTTGATCCCGGGACCATGAACACCACAGTCACTGACTTTATCACTAAGGCATCTGATATATGTATAAATGTTTTGGTGTTTAGAATATACATTTTACTATGTGCATTCCTCACTACTGAAAACAAATGTGACAGTCAGTTGGTGTACATATATATGATACATGTTAATGTTCATATGTTTGTGGGATTAAGTGTTGCAATGTGACCTGACAGGGTGTATTATGGATGAGAATAGTTCTTGTTTTGTTTCTTTTTATATTGTTCCCAAACTCCATGTATACCCCTCCAGTTCACTTATTGAACATCCAACCCAGGCTCTTCTTGATGCATGATTTCATTACCCATCATTCCTCCCCCGCCCCAATCTCCACATATACAACAATCATCCCTTCTATGGTGAATTAGGTTAATATTAATAGTTATAATACCAGAGCTGCATGTGTTTTATGTACACTTCAATTCCTTTGGATTGCTTCTGTGTCACAAAGTGTGTTCATAGATGTTTATATATATGGCTATAGATGTAACTATATATATATATATATATATATATATATATATATATATATATATATATATATATATATATATATATATATATATATATATATATATATATATATATATATATATAGTATTAATTTGTAACAGTTATACATATGTAGACTTGTATATGTTGATTCACAAACTACAGTACATTACAATGTACTGTACATATGTACACAAAGTGACTGTCCCATTTGTGGTCAGTACTGTGGAATGCCTATAGTATAAGGTGTAGTCTAAAGACCATGACACATGTATACACCTCAGATGGCTTAGTGAAAAGTCTCATGACTATGGTGCGCATGGTCCAGGGTCAACACCTGCGATGTTTTAAAAATGTGTTTTACTCCAGAATAAGGCTCATTTAAGCAGTTGTAAGCATGTTTAAAAGTGTTTGTGTGACATTAAAGCAGCAGTTAAACACAGTTGAACAAAATTTAAAACTTATAACCTGTGCGCGCAAACAATGCCACATCTGCTAACTACTCAGGATATATACATTTCAGTGAAGTAACTTCTCACTATGTGCTTACATAACATTACATTCTCTGCTTGACTTTACTCTCCAGCACACATGGGTTTATATGGGTGTTTCAAATGTTTATTATACTGAAGAATACTACTTAGATATGCAAGCTGAGGTTAAAGTATACTTTTTAACATGAAAAACATCTCTGACTTTATTGGGATTTGAACCAGGAATGCACATATACTATACAAATGCTGTAGCCATTACACTATTGACACTAACATTGCTTCTGCCTATTTCCTATTTAGATTTCTATTTGTAAGCTAGGCTAAGCAAAGGGTGGAGGCACCAAAACCCACTGAGCTCACTTCTCTTGAAATAAAAACATAAATGAAATGAGAGACTATAAATTAAATTTCAACTACAGTAGGCATAGCCCCTCTCAGACACACTTCATGAGAAACTTTGATGTGTGAATGGGTAACAGAATATACACCCCTGGGATCATGTATCCCAGAACCATACAGCCAGGGGGTTAGGGAGCACGTCCTCCCTCAAGACCTGTTGGGGAAATGGAATGGAGTTGATGTTTCACGTTAACATGCCCTCTTTAGATCACTAAGTGCCCTTATCACCCTCCGCCACCCCAGTCTTTTAACAGCTTCCGGCAGCTCTGCCTGAAATCACTTCATTGGCTATGCTTGACAGAGGCTCAGTTACTTCATCAATGGTGCGGAGAAAGTTAACACACTGTAGCTATGCTTCTAAATGCCCTTGGCCAGATAGCCTACTACCTATCTGTGAACCTCTAAAGTGCAGGCCATCACAGACATAATATGTGAATAAACAGAGCTTTCAGATCACAATATACAGTGAAAAATCACCATGTAGTCAGAAAACAGTTAAGTACAGCAAGAACATACAGAACACTGATACTTAATCACTCCAAAAGCCTATCTTGGAAGCTAGAAGACTTACGTTTAAGGCTTTCTATTGCTTACCAGTAGGTTACTTACAGGAAAGATGAGAAACAAGCACAGATGGGAAACATGCATGCAACAATACCATACTGGCTTGCATGTGTCAGCCTTAGGCTTTGGAATACTGGCCAAGGCTATTGGCGCCCCCATGGTGTCTTTTTTAGGCAAGTCTCAAAGGTGATTCCCACCTCCATAAACAGTACAATAGTGAAATCATTGAGGGTTATGCTACTCAATGCCAGCATGCACTCACAGCACTCCTCCGTATGGACAACATCAACATCTGTGCAGTAACTGAGACCTGTTTTAAGGCTCCTGCGAGCACACCAGCACTACCAGACTACAACCCATACCACACATTTTGGCCACAGAACATGGACTGACACAGACATGGAGGGGGTGTATTCATATTCATCAGGGATACCTACACCTCTAGGTTAGTGAGGCAGCATGATACCTCTGAGATCATCCATGTGCAGCTAACATCAGCCACAACTGCATTGCAAACTGTGGCCTGCTACAGATCACCCTCCATGACCCAGGACCACCACTTCTCTTACCTGGAGACAGTGGAAAACACGACAGTCCTACCGAACACCCTGGTATTGGTCGATGTCAGCTACCCTACCATTAACTGCGAAACTTACTGAAGTACTCACTTCCAGGCCCAGCGCTTCCTGGAATTTATCACCTCATATGCCCTGTGTCAGATGGCAAACTCCCTAATGAGAGGTGGAAACATACTAGAAGTGGTAATCACCAACATGGGCGACAGGTGCACCACAGCAGAGGTAAACCGGTCACTGGTTAGATCTGACCATGGGCTATTCACTGATGATTTCCACACCCAACCATCTCCACCATCCAAGGAAACCACAGTGAATACCTTTCCTACAGCTAAATTCACAGTACTAAAGACAGAGATGGGAGGTTACACAGCCCCCACACTAAGGGAAAACACTGCTCAAGATAAAGAAAGATTTACAAATGCACTCTATAAGCACCTACAAGGATGTATGGATCATGCCATCACTGGTAAACTAAGACTCGCTCCTCCTAGATAAGGACCCCAGTCTGGTGGACCCCTGCAATAAACAGGCTATACAACAGAAGTAGGACTGTAGAGCAGAATAACAGCAAGACACAAGAAGGGCAGACACCCGTGACCAATATTAGTAAGAAACATAGGTCCCTCATGAAATCATCCAAGGCTAACATCAACAGGAAAATAGGCAGGGATTCAAAAGATAACCACAAAGCCTTCTTTGGCTATGTCAAGGATCTAAGTGGTAACACACAGATTTGCACTGTGCTGGTGCAATATAGCACAAAATATACTGACCCTACTGATATCGCCAACATCCTTGCAGATACATTCAGTGCAAACTTCACCCCCTAAAGAGCCCACAACAATACCTGGAAAGTACAGTATCCCAGATATCAGAGACACAGTTGGAAATGGCCCTCTTAGATGGCAAAATACAGCGTCAATGGAGGCAGATGGTGTCCCAGACTGCATCTTGCAAACACTACAAGACAAACTTACTCCCCACCTAATTAAGCTTTTCAATCTCAGCCTCTACACAGGCTACATGCCCATACAATGGCACATAGCAATGGTTATTCCACTCCACCAAGGTGGAAACACAACTGACCATGGTAACTACCTCCCCATAAGCCTGACTAGCCTGGTCTGCAAAGCTAGGGAGTGCATCCTCATGGCATTCATTGATAAAGACATTGGTAACCTCCAAACACTTGACCCTACCCAGGTCAGCTTGGTTGAGTGCAGATCATGCCTACTGAACCTGTTTGACATCTTACAGATAGTCACCAAGATGTTAGATGAGGAGAGAGGTGGTTCACACATACTACCTGGACCTCGCCAAGGCTTTTGACACCATTCCCCACTCAGGTATTATTGATAACCTCACCAGCCTGTACATAAACCCATACATCACAGGATGGGTTGCCAACAGGCTTACACACAGAACCCACATGGTAAGTCTAGCAGCCTCCAGGTCCAACTCTTAACCAGTCACAACTGGTGTCACATAGGACTCAGTCCTGGGACTCCTACTGTTTGGCATATACTTCTCAGAGGTACAGGCAAACACAGGTGGACTACGGCAGACCATGTTTGACAATGACTGCAAATTGGGAGCCATAATTGACAGTCCAGCTGACACTGACACAGACATCCTTCAAGGGGCCTCACAGAGACCGACACAGGGTGTCAAAGTCATGGACTCAAACTAAGTGCCACAAATTGCATGGTCATTCCATTTTGGAAAAACTAAACACCCACATATTAACACATAAGTGGCAGCCACTTTAATACAGACAAGGTAATAGGATATCTGGGGACTAAGGTAGATAGTGATCTCTCTTTTGACAATCATATCTCCAAAGTAGTTAGGATATCCTTCCATGTAGGCCATCTGATTACTAAAGAGTTCACATCTAGACATACGGAGCTTATAGTGCCCCTTTACTCATCACTCATCAGTCCCATCATAGAGTATAATAACCCATTTGGGATGTACCTCAGAAGACACTTCTGACAACTGGAAGTTCCATGAACATACCTCGCCAAGAGTTTTACTGGCCTCAAACATATGTCCTATGCAGCCAGACTGAATAAACTCCTGCTTTACTCAGTGGCATCTCGTTTACTCAGAGATGATCTCTGCGGGCCAACAAAGCCATGTCCAACTCAGGCTTAATGGATATGCTCCACCTATGAGAATCCATGTCACAGTGAGCCACACGCTGTAGTGAGCTAAACCTTGCCACAACAATAACTAGAAGATGCTGGAGGGACAAATTCCTGTCACAGAAACTCCACATGCTTTGGAACAACATCCCTAATTACATTATAGAGAGCCCCTCACTAACACTCTTCAAGAGAAACATTGAAGAGTAGATGGGGAACAGTAGATACACCCCAGGGATCCCACCATTGGCTCTGCTTCACAGAGGGACAGTTAATTAATCAATGGGGTGGCAAAAGCTGACACATTTTGGCTAGGCTTATGAATGCTCTCAGGCAGTTAGCCAAGTACCTACCTATGAACCTATGAATCTATACATACAGTATCAGCACATGCTGATAGCTTAATTTACTATTCAGGTGTTGACTTACCTTGTGCCAATAGCAGTTGTGTTTGCAATAGTTGAGGGCTGCCTGTGTTGATTACGCACAGTAGACTGCCTATAGATGACAATTTACAGGTAGTCTTGTGTGTGTGCCATCCATTTTTACTGTGTGTGCAGGTGGAGAAAGGTGTCAGTCCCTAGGTGCCTACACTGTCAGTGTGTGTGCTATACGTTCCCTCCTTGCCAAGGCACGGGCATACTGGGCATGCCTCTGTCTGCCTACTGGGGCCAGCTCCAGGGTGTTCATTGTCTGAGTACCTCTGTGCCTGTGGGGCCCTTGGCAGTGGTGGTGGGCTGTGAGGGCCTTCACCATTCTGTCCCTACTGCAGCTGTTTCCGCAGGATCATATTGTGTAGCATGGCACATACTATGAAGATGTGGGCACACGTGCCTGGAGAGTACTGCGAGGCTCCACCAGATATATCCAAGCAATGGAACCGTGATTTAAGCATCCCAAACACACACTCTATGATGATTCTGGTTTGTGCGTGTGCCTCATTATGGCGTTCTTGCATGGGTGTGTGTGCATTTCTGATGGGAGTCTTCATCCACAGCTCCAGTGCATAGCCAGCATCCTCCACCACGTGGCCATATGGGATGCTCCCCCTGGCAAATACCTGATACAGCTGTGAGGCATGCCAGATATGGGAGTCGTGATAGCTTCCAGGGCTGCCAGCACACACATCCATGATAATGCCCTGGGCATTGCACATGACCTGGCAGTTGATGGTAGGGTATCCCTTGCGGTTTATGCAGTGCCTACCCTGCTCACCGTGTGGTGACTTGATGTGTATGTGTGTGCAGTCTATTGCACCCAGTACCTCCAGGTATTCTGCCACATGGTGGAAGAGATGCATATTGCTGGCCAACTCCTCCTGCATTTGGGGGAAGTATATGTGCTCATTGGCATGTGGTAACATGGCATCCAGGAACTGGTGAAGTACCCTGGATGCTGATGCCTGTGAGATCCCCATGATATCCCCAGTTGGCCTTTGAAAGGTACCTGTAGCTAGTATTCTCAGGCTTACACATACCTTCGTATCCACTGGGATGGGTTCCCCTCTGTTTGTTCTGGCTCTGAGGTGTGGCCGGCACAGCTCCACAAGTTGCTGTAGGGTGTCCCTGTCCACCCTGTAATGCTCTACTATCTCCAGATCATGTAGCCCCTGGTAGGTTACCCTGAGTCTGAACACTCTTCTCCTTATCTGGTGCCTGGGGTGGTTGTGAGCATTATCCTCCACACCACCTTCAGTCTACAACACATGCTGGTGGATCAAAGCTATGGCAGCCCCTAACATGTGCATATTAAAATTCCCCGTCTGTATACACCAATGGTGCAGAATGTATGGGAATACACAAGTGTGTGTTTGGTGCTTTCACACTTTATACTGTTGTGCTATGGATGCTGCTGATGTCATTGGGAGTGTATGAGCAATTCCAGCTGCAGGGTATCTTATTTATGGGTTTTACAGTGAGTACTGCAAGTGTGGGGCCTTTAGTGTGGAGTTATGCTTGCCTGCCTTGCTTAATCTGTTGCCTTTTAATTCACTTTTATACCAGGATCCCCTCCCATTATCAGGCATGGTTCCACCTGCCATCTTTCTTGTTTTGTACTTTCCCTACCCAGTCATGTGTTGCAAAATGTGTCTTGTAGCTGATATAATGCAAATCTGCTTTGTTCTGCTGTGACACTTTACTGTTTTCTTTGCAGTACAGTCCCTCCCCTTTCCTGTTCTGCATGTAGCTGCTTGCAGCCTTGTTAGCTGCTGTCAATGGCCCACTGTAGGTTCCTAGGTGTTAATTAGTCATTTGTACTCCACTTTCCCTGCTGCAGCATTTCCTTATTCTTTTCCTATATCTTTCCTGTTTCAGCTCCGGTGTGCACCGCCCATACCTGTTTACAGAGTTTAAGTGCGTTTTAATCTCCGTTCACATGCATACTCGGTTACCTTTGTGCTCTCAGCTAAGCAAAGCTATAGCCAGTTCAACATACCCCTTTCCTGCAGCTTTGCTTAGCTACGGGACACCGGATTAGCAATGCTCCAATCTGCTTACAGCAAAGGTGACACACCCCTCTCTTGATGTCATTTCTATCTCAAGGGTACACCTCGGTGTTATAACGCTACGCTGTGAGGTGCATCCTTACACCAATGGGGAATCTGTGATTCACTATTACTCCTCTCATTTGCATGGCATTGCCTACTAATTCCTAGCTACCACGCAAAACACTGTCACTGCCCCTTAGCAACACTTGCACCATGGTGTGGTGTAACATTCCTGCTATTGACTATTATGGGGAAATCATGATATGTGTTACATTACAGTTTTATTCTATATTTTTCTATTTTTCTTGCGATCCGGTTTGCGCGCCGCTGCCCTACTCTTAAACTTCATGATAGAGCGAAAAATTAAATTAATTTTTTTTTTATATTTTGTACATTTATATATGCCAATGGCTATATATTTAGCCATTGACATATATTAACAATATAATACATGTGTTTGGCCGGCTGTCATGGCTCCGATTTTACGTTTGCAAAAATGTAAACCGTTTTTTTACAGTTTACATTTCTGCATGCTTACACTACACCTGCACCACTTCCTGGATCGCTAAATACCTTCATTTGCATGCTACACTGCTGCAAATGGGATAATTAGCATACAGGAACCCGGAGCTGTGCGGGTATAGCGTACGCATGTAGTGCACGTGGAAACAGCTCGTACCTGAATCGCTCGCCGGCCATATTTGGTGTTGGAACGCCAATGCTACGCCTGCACCTGGAGCAAGCTTCATGAATTCCGAGGTTTGACATGGTGAGACACCACCTGTAACAGTATGAGGAGTGTTTCGCTCTTTGTTTTTATTTTGAATATAACCTTAATTTCATCTAATTCTTGCGACAAGCCAAGAAAATAAGGATTTGTATTGAATACCTACTTTCAGTAGCCTTTGTCCAGATTTTTTAAGTCTATAAAGCAGCTATGCTTTTTTCTATACAAATTAGGTGATTAATTAGTTGAGCATGCTTTTTAAACTTAAAAAGGAAAGTTTACATGCAATAATCTATGCCAAAGAAGTGGGTTATTGAAGGATTTGCACAACATCTGTTTGATTTGATGATAGGGTAAAGCCTAAGTGATTAAATGCTCAAGAAAAAAAGTAAACCCACCATGCACACTGCCAGTGAATATTGCTATTATGCAATGTATGATTTTGATTTCCTTTTGCATTTTTTATCAAAGCTGAGTTAAACAGAATATGTAGCAACGTGCAGTCTTGAATATTCATTCTGGCAGTTTCAAAGACCATTTTTATAGTTGTTAGACTTTCTGTTCAGTTCCGAGATAATACAATATAAAAAAAAAAAAAGAAGGCATTACATAATGTCACGTTATTTCCTTTAAGTCAATTCATTTTCAAAATACTGGACTATAATTTGAAGCACGCACTTCCCTACTGAAGGAGCAGGAACTTGCCTTTACAGTCTGCCTAAGCCAAACAATTGTGAATGGTGGTATTCATTTAGATGGGGTCCATGTAACAGTGTTGAAAGCTACAGGATATAGTGAGAAATACTTTACCATGTAGTGAGAAGTGTTTATGTTATGTTGTGTGTAAATATGCTCATGATTTTACTGGTAGCTTGACACAGAGTTTTAAGACTGTGTGATGCTAGACCTAGTATCTGAAGCATTTTTTGGTTGAATGTCCACCCCTCCATTTAACTAATGTGTAATTCTGAGCGCTCCTGGGTCACCCTGAAAAAGGATCTCTGAATTCATTGGGTTTATGAGGTTAACAAATGTTTATTTTTTGAAATAATACATGGTGATGGGACAGATTCTGACAAAGTAATGCAGCCATCTTATGACATCCTTTAATACTCACTGCATGCACATTAGTTGCTTACTCTGAATAGCAGCACACTGCTCAGTATTGATTCTTTGCAAGGGTCTCACCCTAGCTTGGAATTATGATGACAATATAGATCCTGAAGTTGCGGCAGCTGGCAGGTCCTTAGTGACTCCTCCTAAATGGCTGCTGCTGTACTTTTTCTAGGCTTGGACTGTGTGCAATCCTTTTAACAGTGAGTTGTAGTTGGATTCACTTGGCTGGAATGCCGAGGAGCCAAGGAGATGTTTAAATTTGTTTTAACAAACATCATCTCACAACCCTTGTATAATGATAATTTGATGATAGCATGGCCAGTCTGTTTTGATTCTGGAAATGTGGTTGACTGAACAGTGTTTATGTCTTTACTAAATCTAGTTATGCTACAAAATACCAAAAGTAAAAGAAAACAAACCACATAGATGTAGTTTTCCTTATTAAGCAGCAAACATTTGTTTATAAGAAGAGCAATGTTATATTCTGTGCCATTTCCACATCTCCACAAGACATCTTTGATTTTAGAAGAATGCACTTGTAACTAAATAATTCCATAGTCTTATAGCTCTGCGTCTCTGCTGCTTGTTAACTCTTTCTACTGAATTAAACTATTTTGTTGGTCTACTGTTTATGGGATGTGCAGTCACTACAGTCATTGCTACATTTCAACCACTAACTACAGTAGAAATTAACTCTGGTTACATGCTTAGGATGCCATTTTATTTTTCTTCAGAGTATCCTATATACAAGATAAAACAATATCGGCAGCTCATAATAAAATGATGTTTGATCTTATTTATGAGTGTGTGTGTGTGTGTGTGTACTTGTCTGTGAATGTTTGTGGGTGTGTGCATGTGTGTGTGTGTGTGTGTGTGTGTGTGTGTGTGTGTGTGTGTGTGTGTGTGTGTGTGTGTATTTAAATAGCAGCTGAAGAAATGCAGAAACTGTTATCTCTTTGTAACCATTACCTGACTGATTGACACTGATGACAAAAAAATATGCCCCCAGCCAAAGTACCAGTGAACAGAACACCAGCACCCTTCTTATACTAACTTGCAATTTGAGAAGTTGGTCATTCTTGTTTATTCGCTGTTGTGATCAGATCATGATAGCAATGAGAAAAATGTAGTATAACTAACAGTCAAGCATGGCTTACTCAGTATTTAACCCTTGCGCCATATCAGCACTGAGATCCCAGGATTCAGACCTGTAGAGCTGGGAGTTCAATGGGCGGCTGCAGTGGTGCAGCGGTTAGTGTTGTTACCTCATAACAAGAGGTTCTCCAGTTCATTTCTCGGCTGGGGTGCTTTCTGTGCAGAGTCTGCATGTCCTCCCTGTGGTCACGTGGGTTTCCTCCGGGTGCTGTGGTTTCCTCCCAAAGACATGCTGTAGGTAAATTGGACACTCTAAATTGGCCCTAGGTGTGAGTGCATACATGTGTGTGCCTTCTATGGAAGGTTGGGCATCAGGCTGGCAACTCAACACTGTAAAACTCCACTGTCAATCATAAGCGGACAGGTGATCCGCTGTGGCAATCCCTAACCGGGAAAAGCCGAAAGAAGAAGAGCTGGGAGTTCAATTCTGTTCTATACAAGATCACTCTTTCCTTCTGTCTCTGTGGAGTTTCATGTTCTTCTCACCACCCACAAGCACATTAGTTGATCATTTTACTGATTAACAAATAAGCAAAATTAAATTAAAATGAATAAATATTCCAGAGCATCACTATTTATACTTTATTCTACTCTGTCTAAAACTAGCAGTAAAAACTGAAGTTAATATTATTGCTACATCTTTGAAATGATTCTTTTAACTGCATTTGTTTCATAAATATGTGCTTTACACTAACTTTTATTCTCATCCACACTTATGATGATGCCAGAAATTTCCTCTAAGTAATATACATAAGGATGAATGCAACTGTGAAATAATTAATACTTTGGCAAGATTCATAAAGGTAATCTGTAACCTGTAATGTTAGTGTATGGAAGAATTCACACACCACACTCCAATGCATTTCACAAACACACAATATATGTTAACTGGGTAAAAGAGTGGGGATGCATCCCTCTACAAGCTCGAAATATGGATCCGAAACTATGTAGCAGCACATTCACAGGTGATTACAAAATCAATCCATATGTACCAATCAAAGTGCTAAAGTGATTTCTTGTACAAGAGGGCATGGCTCTACCTCAGCATATGGCTGCACAGTCCAGCACATTAAACATTCCCCGTTACAGCAACCACTGGTATATGAATACACAGTATAGCAAAGAAAGGCATATATGTTGGTGTGTTAAAATTGTAACTGTTACAACCAATGATTCCTCCAATGGTAAATGAAGAAAATATTCTGATCACATCTCTCTCGTATGCATGTGTAATAAATCATAAACCTTCATAGGTTAGTACTAGGCTAGCTGCCTTTGTGAGCTATTTTAAGCCTAGCTGAATTATCCCTTGTGGGGCTCAAACCCTGCACCTTGGGTTTGTAAGGAAAACACCTTAACCATTAGGCCACCCTCCCAACCCACAAATCAAATTCCATATGAATATATACCAGCCTCAAATTAACTGCAGTTTTCTTCCAGTGCTGGGCATGGTGAATGCCAACAACATGGTAAATGGCCATAGTGTCACTGGCAAGCATTGTACAATGTGGGATCTAAAGCAAGATGCATACATGCAAGGTATACACTAAGATCAGATTGTTTAAGAAACTGTACAATGTGCACATAATGCAAATAAAAAGTAAAGTGTAGAACATACCATGCAGAAGGAATTTATGACAATCTTATAAAAACAGACAAAGTTATGCACACATATGCATATAGCATACACATGCATACATGCTTGTGCATCTTTGTGCATGTGTGTGTGTGTGTGTGTGTGTGTGTGTGTGTGTGTGTGTGTGTGTGTGTGTGTGTGTGCTGACCTTCAAGTCTCCACCCAACCACTCAAATGGCCCATTCATTCTCCTAGTGGTGATCGGTGAGAAAACCAACAATGGTTGTGTCATCTGTTTGGAGACCAGTGTTTTCTCCTTATGGCTCAAACTCCCTGCACATGCCAAGTATATGTTCTTCTGGGAGGACAAGCAATGGGCATAGTGCAGAATTCTCACTCATGTCTGTGGAATGATGGAAGCTCACAAACAACCTTGCCTCCTAGAATGATCAATTTGTGCATATTACTGTGATTTCTACTAGGGAACTCAGTGCACTTTGTGTGCCCTGGACTAGTGTTACACTCCACCTCCTGACAGAAACAATTGGGCTAAGTGCCTTCAATCCATTCCCACTCAGCCAGCTCCAGAAGGTGCCTAATCCTCTACTTGAACTTGAGTTATCTCTGTTGCATGCATGACTTTATCTCCCTAGGCTAACAGAGCTAGTGGTATTTGTGTTTGAGTGTGTTTATCTGTCTATATGTGTATATTTAAGAAATCTTTCATGGGTATATTTCTAACATCCTTGATCTCCACCTGATGCTAATATTAACCCTTAACAACATACCTTTTGTATGTGTGTGTGTGTGTGTGTGTGTGTGTGTGTGTGTGTGTGTGTGTGTATAATCTCCCCACAGACAGACAGACACACAAAAGTATGTATGTTTTGAGCAGAAGGAACAGACTGTCATGCTGTGTGGTCTGCTGCTTCCCAGCAGGTGATCATTTTCTGAGTAAGTTCTCTGAGCATTGTAAGAATGTACAGCAGGTATGGAACATGCTTAGTGAACTGTACTTTTCCGAAGATTCCTTGAAGCGAGACACAGTTGTAAACCAGAATCTGTTTATGAATTTCAGCCATAACGGTATCATATACTAGCCAAGATCTGCCATGCATTTTGCACACGTCTATGAATCCCAGTGCCCTTTCCCAAAAAGATGTCTTTAACACTGATACATTTTTTAAAGACACTGGGAGACCATTTTGATTTATTTTAACTGAAGAATAGTGGCCAAACTATAGCATTTGTTCAAGTATAGGTCTTAACAATAGATTTACAGAGAGACCAACACTTTATTTTTTCAGCTGCAATTTGTCATAGTAACATAATGCACATACATCAGCCTTCTGTTTGATATTATGTAAATATTAAAAAGGAATCTGTTTGATAATACTATATCATTTTTGTAGACCCTCCAGAGTTAATGTGGAAAAAAAGATACAATGAAGTGAACCAGACATCATAGCTGAACATTTATTTTACATGGACTTAGAGTCAGATCTTTGGATACAGAAAGCTAGGCCATTTGGAGCCGAGGGCGAGACCTTCATTTAATGTCTTTTACCCTCACCCCCACCCCTGCAGGGTATACAGAGCAAAAACAATAAACATTTGTTAATGGGGTTGGGGAGAAAACCACCTTGACAACAACTTTTTACAAAAATCATGAGACAGAGGCTGAAAAGCAAGTCCGAACAGAAAGTTTGACTGAAAATGCATGAAACTTTCACTAAATCATTTAACTTTTATGTAATGCATAGCCAAACACAACATTGCTTTAGCAATTTAATGAAGCCACACAGCTGGTTTTCCCTCAACACATTAAAAATAAAGCATGATTGAATAGCATACTTTGTTTGCTGCATGGAGTTTGAAAACACTATTGGACACACTCATTAATTCCATGGTGTTGTGTACCATGTAACAGTTGCTATTCAAGCTAAAATACAAGACATTGCTCAGGTGAGAATGAAGCTGAGAGGTGAAGGTGGCATATGGACTCAAACATGACAAAACAAACAAGCATTAGTCTACTGTTAACATTCTACAAGTACTGTTCAGCAAGTCAGAAGAAAACCTCTACAGCAGAAATTGCATCCAGAAGTAACCAATGCAAATGGTGAACATTTGACATACATTAGCGCAAAGGCTGCAAAGCAAATATACAATTATATTCCTGCAACTAAACAGTCTCAGAAAATCCTTAATGAAATGGCATTTATTAATTAATTAATTCATTCATTCATTCATTCAACTAATGATAGATAAAAACAGCCGTCTCTTCACCCACTCCCTCATAAAACAGTGTAGCATTGATTGAAAGTCCATCAACTAATATAAAAACAGCCATGATGAATTAAGAACTCATCACTTTCTCTAGCTACCACCCCATACAACAGAACAGCATCACTGAAAGCTCAATTAGTAGAAATAATTAAGTAATAACAAATACAAACAGCCTTAATGAATTAACAACTCATATATATCCACCCCATAAAACAGCCATCATAGTACCTATTTGCCCTATATAGCAATAACAAATTCACATTACATGCATGGACAGCAATGGCAAGAGGACACCCCACAACATTTTGTCTCTGTGCTTTCATTCATTACAAATCAAATACTTGTCTTCAAAATCAGGAACAAATCTCAGACGGGGCAATTAAAATATCACTATTGTCAACTTGAGTCCTTGACAGTATAAATGTCTGTGAATAAATATACATTTTTACGAAGTAAAGGAGAGTATTATAATTTTACTTATTGTTACTATTTAAATGTAATTCACCACCTGTTTCTCAAAAAAAAGGTAGTTCAGTTGTATGCAAAGCCAAACTGCATTTATAGAGTCCATTTTAATTTGATAAACCAGTCTACCATCAGTCCAGTTCTGTCCATGATACAGCAGTACACCATCAGTCCTGTCTTGTCCTGTCCATGATACACTAGTTCACCTCTAGTCCTGTCCTGTCCACCATGTAATTGATACCCAGATTCTGGTCTGAATTTACTTATATGTAAGCAAATCCATAAATAATAATCAGACATGGGCACAGATGATTCAGGGACATTTAACATATTAGTACTGTGTTAATTTCAGTCATTGACAGAATAAGGGAATATGAATGAATATACATGTTTTCTGATGCAAAGAGAAAGAGAAAGTCTGTATTAAAATTCTTATTTTTTCTAATTATGTATATATATATATATATATATATATATATATATATATATATGTGTGTGTGTGTGTGTGTGTGTGTGTGTGTGTGTGTGTGTGTGTGTATTAAGTGCAATTCTTCACTACCTGTTTCTCCAAAAAGGTAATTGAGTAAAAAAAAAACATTAAGCCAATAAGCCAAACTACTTCATTGATTTGCATTACTTTTTAATTTGATACAGCTACCAGTCTAGTGAGTCTACCATCAGCTGTCCAAATTTTTGCCTCATTTTTATTCTGCTGATCATAAAATGTGTGGTTTTCTGTCAAAGCAATGGTGAATGAAGTCACTAAATAATGACAGACGCATTCTGTCCTTTTGAAAATGCATGCTAACATAAAACCTGTTATTTCCAGCAGGATGCAGCTTCCTAACCTTTAAGAGCAATATTTAAATTATGTCCCTATTTTTTTCACCTTTGTCCTACTACCATTATTGTGTATTTGCTAAATAATGATATACATTTGAGTTTCAGACTTGACTTTCATCTGAAAATGCATGCCAACATCCTGTTATTCTAGCAACTTTCGACATTTATAAAAGCAATATTTATAATCTGCCAATATATGTTTGTTCTTTGTCCCACTGTTATTATGTTTTCATTAAATAATGGCATACATTTGAGTTTCAGACTTCACTTCCATCAGAAAATACATGCTAACACAAATTCTGTTATTCTAGCAACTTTCAACACTTATAAAAGCAATACTTATAATCTGCTGATATTTTGTCCTTTGTCCCACAACCATTGTTGCGAAGACAGTAAATAATGACATAAATTTCAGTTTCAGACTTCAATCATATCCATCAGAAAATGCATGCAAACACGAATTCTCATTTTATAAAAGTATTATTTAAAAACCTGTCCCTATTTTTTGGCCTTTGTTTCACCACCATTATTGTGAATTCACTAAATTATGACATACAAGTGAGTTTCCAACTTCATATCTTTTATAAAATGCATGCTGACACAAAACCTTTTATTCTGGCAACTTTCCATGTTTATAAAAGCAATATCTAATATCGATCCTTATTTTTTTGTCCTTTGTCGTCCCACCACCCCTGATCAAAGTCGCACTAAATATTGACACAAACATTTCAAACACAGACTTCTTATCCTTCAGAAAGTGTATGTTAACACAATATACGTTATGCCAGCAGCTTTCTAAGTTTACAAAAGCAATATTTAAAATCTTTAGCTTCCCTACTTTGTGAAAACCACCAGCCAAACAGTTTGTTGTTAGTCACGGTCTGTCTTAATGTAAAATTCTGTCTTAGTTCAGTCATCAACTAGTCAAGCAGCCAAACAAAGACCGAGTGAGCCTTTCAATATTTTTTTTCTTAATTTACAATACTGCCCACAGCAAAGAAAAGAAAAAGCCCTGAGATACCCTTTTCTGCACTGCCCCTCTACCTGTGCAGCCAGTCATTGATCTTGGGGTGATGCCCACGAGTGATGACATAAAAGAGGGTGGAAGGCACATTGCAGTGTTTCAGTCATTCATGTAGGACACTTTTGCCACTACTTTGCTTTCCTTAAAGGGAAATTTTAAAAAATTAGTGTTATACAACAAATATTTATTTAGCTATTTAATGCAGATTGTACCCTAGATAACTCAGTGTCCGGAACAATTGCCCCTCTTCTCTCACCCTTGCTACGCTAGTGCTTGCATCACTCAAGCTCTCTCACTGTTGGTCAAGCATAACAAATTGAGTCTCCAGTTACTTGCATTACTGATCCTTGAAAGATTCAAGCAAGATGCTGTGGTTAAGTATGTCTTCTTACTAGGAAGTTCGGTCTCACAGTCTCCTGAGAAATGGCAAAGACAAGCTGTACTTGGCCTGTCAGTGACTGCTCATAAAGTTAGAAGGATGGAGGAAGATTGCTTTCTATTTGGTAGCGCAGGTGGTAGCACCCTGCAGAAAAAACAAATTTTGTCCACTGTATTTTTCACTCATATTGTTCAAAAGCTCACGTATGTGTGTTCTGGGCTTATGAGTCATTGTGGCTGTGCAATGTGAGCCATTTGTGCTGCATTGTTATGATCTGATTTCTCTCTGCTATTATCTGGGGTGTGTATATGTACTCAGGGATAGGCTGTTGTAGAATTCCTTTGGCTGATGAGTGCAGTATTCCAGACCACTGAAATGGATCTGTAATGAAGATAGTGACAGCAGTCACAAAAAGTGTTTACAGGGGTACTGTTTGACCTTGTCCTTCCTGTTATTCTGCATGGTGGCCTATGGATACTGCAGTGTCTATACAGTACTGCTGCATTTATTCTGCATGCAGTCACTATTGCTCTGTGTTAGTGTGCTGTACTGTAAACCTGGCCTGTAAATGTGACAATATGCCTTCTATCATCTTTGACTGCTTCCATATGCAACTGTCTTTGTCATGCTGAAGTACATTGAAGTTTAGTAGGACTGCTGCTCATTTTCTCTTTTATGACACTTCCTTAATTTTGCTGCAGAACTCATTTCATTTTGCAGTATTTTCACATTCAGCATGTCACTTTATACAGTTCTTTGAATTGTAGTTATCTTTATTCATGCTGTTTTCAGTGTCCACACCGCACTCCATGGACTGTATTAGTTCACTGCAAGGAGTCACTCAAGAGGCCAGAGTGAGCTGCTGTCTTGGAACTACCAGCAGATATTTTTCTTGCATTTCACTACGCACTAACTTTAATTATCGTGTACTCGCAACAGCTTAAAAACTGCAGTGTATACCATGCTGCTATACTAGTGTGACTTACTTTCAAGGCTGTGTCAGATGAAACTCAACAAGGCTTGCAATTGGACAGTGGTCTAAGAAAGCAAAATAGCTGATGAAGAACTGCAGCTGTGAAGAAAGATACCAAACTTCCAGGTTAATTATTAAAGTTTAATTATGCTAAGAATAAAATATATAAAGACTGTCAGGTTGGTTGAAGTTGACTGACTGCAAGATTTCAGGGGAAGATCCTATAAGTCAAATAAAATATTAAAGTGCTATGCTAGGCTTGTTTCTGTTATTAATTATAAATACAGTTCATGTTATTCATAAAAAGCAAAACTGTGTGCACCCCTGCATGCATGAGATGTTAATAAGAATGACAAGAAAGTGTAAAAAGGCACATCTTGAACTGTGTGGCTGTATTCATTCATGTAGTTATGTGTTATAATAATATTTACATATTAGTAGAAATATATCAAGAATGGTAGCCCCTGCAATAGGAATCAAGGTGTTATCTGCAAGCTGCCATGGTTTATTACATCTACTTAGCAAAATGGCATAAGATTTACACGCCATGAGTTACTGATGATTCTCTGTATAACATTATGGAAATATGACAAAATGCCAATATTTCTATTAATAATGGAGTCATGGACTTGGTTACACTATTTTAATTGTAGGCCTGTGTAAACAAAGATTATTAGTAAAGAGATGACAGTAAATTAAGATTCATAACATGAATTCATTCAGAGATATATATGTTTGTTACAGCAGTTGTGAATATGACTAATGAATTCTTATTTGCAATAAGATGTTCAAAGGCAGGTGTACTTCACGTGTGCAAATGATGTCAGCTGACAACAACATCCAGGCAAACAAGTTTGTCCACGTTACTTGGTATGTAACATGCCCTGTTTCTTATATTCTGAGTATTATTTGAAAATATTTGTAAGTATATATTCCACACTTTTTACAAACATTTCCAGATTAACTGCAACCATTTGAAAGTGCACAGTGAGTAAAACCAACTTAGCTGCTATTACGATGTCTTTGTTTGATCATATTCGTTATATAGTTTTGCAAAAAACACGTTTTGGTATTAAATTGAAATATAAAATTAGTTTTGAAATTATAACCTCATTGTAAACTATTCTCACATATAAATGTGATATTTTATACTTTTTCTAATGTGTATCATTTTGAAGACATAACATTTGAGATATGGTTTCTAAAAGCAATTTTTAAAAACAGTCTGAGGGCACAGCAAACATGCTGTTTTCAAAGTCTTAAGAGAGCAAGGGCCTTGAATTAGCCACTTCTGTTTAGGGCTCAGAGAGCTGATACCCCCTTCCCACTCTGTAGCAGGACATGAATAAATATTTTATGGACACCACAGAAATACTGTTTGAATACAAAATATTGCACATTTTTATATTTATTAGTTTTCAGTCTTAGAGAGTGTGAGAATCCTGAACTAAAATGACATCTAAGTGGAATGAATGAATCAGCTATTAAGCAAGTCCCCTTTATGGGATATGAAAACTGTGATGTAACTACAAAAAGAGATGTCCCATAAAGCTGGGTGGTGCACCCCAGTGTCAAAGATGTAAGCAAAACGTGGCAGGTATAGCACTGATTTTGATAAGGTTATCTGTGACATGTGACACTAATATGATAAAGCATCATGCATGTGACACTAATATGATAAAGCATCATGCTTATGAATATGGAAAGTACTGGTGTATAAGACTAACTTAGGGAATAAAGGTGACAAGGGAAGGAAGGAGAGATTAATCTGTTCATGCCTCCACCTTTGTACGCAAAATGAATGGGGAAGGGCAGTGAAGGATGTATTTGTCCATGGCTCCATGCCACAATACATAGAAGGAATATGACAGATGCAGAATAAAGGGGAGAAACTTCACACAGCTCCTTACCAATGTGTGCATGCTGAAAGTAACATATACAGGAGAGAAGGAAGAACCTGTTCATCCTTCCACATTCCACAGAATAAAGTTGTCAAGGACATGAGGGAGGGAAAAACCTTTTAATGACTCCACACCACAATGCGCAGAATAAAAGTGATAGGGATAGAAGAGAGGGAAAAACTTGTTCATACCTCCATATGACATGCACAGATTTAAAAAATTCCACACCAAGGGTGCAAGAATTGGGCCCTATTGATTCACCCAGTGGCAGCTGAAGAAGGGGTTGGAGGGCAGGTGCTATGGCAAGGAGAAGGCCTAAACAAAGAACAGTAGCAAACCCAGGTTTGTCATGCAAGGATCCCCTATACAGGAGTGTATATATTTAAGGGGAATGTGAAACTGCAGTTGTCCTTGTGTCTGTAGTGAGAGGGAGAGACGATTGACCATGATAATAATAATTAATAATAATAATAATAATAATAATAATAATAATAAAGAAGAGAGGAAATGAAACATAGAATATGCTGGTTGTACAGATTGAGACTATACTAACAATGAATGAAAAAAAAACATTGAAGCTGTCTGAAACTGGACTAGTTCTTGTACCAAGAAGAAAGGGAGGACATTCTTGGGCATGTGGATATCATCAAATGTTTGTATCCCATCTTTCATAATAGATTGCCCTGTTAAAGATTTGAACAAAAAGAATATCTCCATCATGGTGAAGTGGATACTAGAGGCAGACAATATTTTTAATCAAATGAAAAGAACATTATGTTCAGTGTCTGTCTTAGCATCATCAGATGTAACCAACTATAAACTGTGTGTGAATGTGTAGCCAAGGAACTAATAACCAACACAAGAGATTCACGCTGTGTAATGAAGTGAAGCCAACAAATGAGTATCAAATCCATTGAACACAACAGCTCCAAACATAAACACTGGTAATACACTGTCTAAGGATCGAACCATAGAGTTAAACCCCTAGATTAAACTCCAATACTTGTACAGTAGTAAAACAAGAATATGAAGCACTGGTGTAATAAGTAAAACAAAGCTTTTTCCAAGTACAAACAACTGGTCAAGTGCTTTCGCCCCTCAGGACTTCATCAGAATCATGCCTTCTACAGTATTTACTAATGTATCAGAGACAGGCCAAGTGGCAATTTTATTAAAGACCTTTTGGTGTATGTTGTTTGAGCCAAAATACGAGTAGAGCAGATTTCCTTGCCTTTTCACGTATCTCCTTATGGAAAGGATATACTTGAAAATGAAGTAAGCATTATCTCTATTAACAAACTAACTTCTCGGTCAGCGATTCCCTTTGGTTACAGTCCATTCCCTACTGTAGTGGCTGAATAGACAGCAGAATAGGAACATAAGACTATGTAAGCAGGAACTTTCCTTGCACTCTTTTAAATTTGAGGTGAAACAAAGCCTAGGGCAACCCATCATAATGCAGATGGCCTGTCTAAGGCTCAGAGCCCATCTGGTCGGCCTGCATCCAAGGGTTTCAAGCTGGGGATTATCACTGTAACATAATGCAGTAGTTCTTACAAGAATGATGTCTCAAACTGATGTAAAATCATATAAAATTTTATACAAACAAATAGCACTGCTGTTTCAAAACATGACATAAATAGTGGTAAATGGAATTGCTGCATTAAGAATGTGGATTTCTTTTTGTATTAAGCAGTGAAGAGTCCTGTATGTTTCAATTAAATAAACAAATGATGTAATTTAATGGTGTAGAAAAAAGAGGGCTGCAGCCTTATCATACCAGAGAAGTTTGCCTCTCATAGATGGGGAATGATTGCTTAAAACATCAGTTCTGGGTGCTTTACTGCAGTAGGGAAGAATCAACGTGGGCTATACTGAGAAGACCTGAGCATCTTCCTGTGAAGAAATCCAAACTGGGAAAGACTCTACAGGAGAGCATCTGCATGTTATGATTTTGATTCCTGCCTTTTGCAAAATAGAAATACATTTTTGGCCAGTTTTGGAAGTAGCTATTGCCTGTTTGTGGCCCTGCTCTGGGGTCTTCTGAAACTATACTACAGTGCATATTTGCAGTTGTTGATTTTTATCAGTAGGCTGCTGTAATCTAAACTTACCAGTTACCACCCACTGCTTCAGACATTAGGACTGTACAACTACTGCTGAGTTACTTCTGACATCTCTCTACCTTCTGATGTTCTGCTAAAATTGGTTCCCACCCAGTCCTTCTATTGGCACCTTCCTACCTTACATTACCTGTACTGACTATGTGCTTCAGCAGTGTACTCAGTAAGCTGGTTTTACAGGTGATTACTTTTGCCTGCAGCTGTAGATAGGAGACTACTAGAGATTCTGTGTCCATTAACTACATGAGGTGACGGCAATTATATATTACTTTCAGAATCAATTATTTCTTAACTGTCCATAGTGATGCACCACAGGTATTACCGAGTAATACTGATATATTTCGATTGTCTAAATTTTTTATTTATTTTCTAATTTCTGATTACTCAATTAATTCAGTTCAGGGTCAGTGGGATGTGGAAGTTACCCTGACACTCAACACACAGAAACCAATCAGAGCACCAGCTTGTCACAAGACACAAGCTCACACACACACACACACACACACACACACACACACACACACACACACACACACACACACACACACACACACACACGCTCTGTATAATGCACACTTGCTGAGAATTTGGAGAAGTGTCAATTCAAATATGGTACCCATGGAATATTTTGGGATATTTTTGGAATGACCAGGCAGGAAGACGGAGGATATACAGTCTATGCAGAGAAGGCACCACAGTGAAGCCCTAAATGGGAAATCCATCCTTTGTGAAACAAGAACACTAGCCACTGTATCATCTATTACTGTTCCATCAAAATTGCACTGAACAAATGTCTCACATTATTTTTACTGCTAAGGAATTAATGGTGCCACTCTAATGCCTGTGCATCTCCACTCCTGTTATTTATGACCACATATCTTGCAACCATTGTTATGGATTACCTGTCAATGTAAATGACATGTGATGGATGACTGGAACACAGCTATGTGAGAAATAGGGACTACAGTCCTGGGATCTGCTCCACTGTCCCAAATAGGTCTGATGACTACCAGTGGGATGGTGTCTTTAGACTAACTACTGGTACTCAACAGGCAAAAAGCTAAAGCAAGTGCATAGAAGTCTAATTCAGTAACTAATTTACCAAATATAATTGTACCCAAAAAGCATAAAGCAAATATGCACTGCAGTTTTAAATATGGGCTTTCAACATCCAGACCCGCATTAAGCCTGCACGCTATTTGGGATGGAAACCAGAAAACTGATTATTTGTCCTAGGACCATTGGCCTCTTCCTCACCACTTTGTCTCTGTTTGTGAACCACAGAGTCTTCCACTGTCCAATACCCACAGCATCTGCTTTGTAATCAAATGACTAATGCTATAGACACACACACACACACACACACACACACACACACACACACACACACACACACACACACACACACACACAAACACACAAACACACTTCACAGGGAAGGTATTTTAATAAGGTTAATGCAATTAATTAACTTTAATTGCATTTTATGATGTGCAATGTAAAACAGTGTCAAAAACGTTGCCAGCTAACATGTAACATTTAATGTGTTTTGGTTGCATATCACTGTTTATGGGATGGCAGTACTGCTACCACACTAGACCACTTTTGATTTAGCCAGATATAAAACATATAAAAATATATTTTACTGCCAGTAGGCTCAAGTGATCTACCTAACTGGAGACAGACACCACAGCTTGCCAACCTACAGTGCCCAATATTCTCTTTCTCAAATAAAAACAATAATGCATATAGAAATAATAATGGCAAACCATAACAGCTTAAAGGCAAATAATACTTTACTTAAACAATAAAGTGAACAGTGCTAATATAAAATAAATATATAGAGATCAAAGCAGAGCGTAGACAAATGACAAAGGGAAATAGCCCATTTAGACAGAATATACACAGGAAAAAGTGGTCTACACCTAATTAGGTTCATAGGTTCATAGGTTCATACTAGGCTATCTGCCCGAGGGCATTTATAAGCCTAGCCCATAGTTTTGTGGCTTACGCCACCCCTTTAGTATGGGGAACTATACCCATTATTTTGCTGTGCCTCTGTTGAGCAGTGACACTGAGGTAATCCCTGGGGTATATCTGCGATCTCCCATCCATTGGTCAAGATTTCTCTTGAACAAGGCCAGCGAGGTGCTCTGCCTCACATATACCGGGATTTTATTCCACAGCATAGGGAGTCTTTGGGTGATGAATCTATCCCTCCAGCACGTCCTATTAATAGCCGTGTCGAGGTTTAAGTCTCCGCCCTTGTGGCTCTGACGGATCTAGATTTTTGAGGTGAAGCATATTCATCAAATCTGGGTTTGACATGGCCTTGTATGTTAGGCAAAGGTCACCTATGATCTAGCGGTGACGACTGAATAGAGCTGGAGTTCTTTCAGTCGGGCAGCATAGGACAGATGTTTGAGACCCTTTATCCTTTTGGTGAGGAACTTTTGTGGCCTCTCCAGCTGCTGCAAGTGTCGGGTCAGATACATTCCGAATGGGGCATTGTACTCAATCATTGGTCTGATGAGTGATGAGTATAGGGAGACTATGACCTCCCTTGATCTAGATGAGAATCCCTTCATGATAATGTGGGCAATGTAGAAGGTCTTCCTAACTACTTTAGCTACATGGGTGTCGAATGACAGACTACTATCAACCTGGGTCCCCAGGTCCCTGATAACTTCTTCTGTGCTCAGTGGATTGCCACCTATTTGGTAGCTAGGGGTAACCTTGTTTTTCCCGAAGGGTATGACTATGCAATTTTTGGCATTTAACTTTAGGCCATGGCTCTGGCACCAGTTATCTGTTTCTGTGAGACCCTTCTGAAGGATATCTGTGTCAGATGTGTTTTCTACTATGGCCCAGTTTGCAGTCATCTGCAAACTTTGTCAGCCATAACCCTCCTGTGTTTGCTTGTACTTGGAAAAGTAGATGCCAAACAAGAGTGGGCCCAGGACTGAGCCCTGTGGTACGCCACTTGTGACAGGCTTTGAGTCTGACATGGCGCCAGCAACTCTGACCCTGTGGGTTCTGTCACTCAGCCAGTTTGCAACCCATCTTGTGATGCATGGGTTAACATTTAAGCTGATGAGTTTTTCAATGATACCCGAGTGGGGTATTGTATCGAAGGCCTTCGCCAGATCGAGGTAGGCTGTATGGACTGCCTTTCCCTCATCAATGGCTTTGGTGACTGTTTCAAAAAGTCAACCAAGTTTAGAAGGCATGATCTGCCTTTGACAAAGCCAAACTGGGATGGATCCAAAGTCTGCAAATTCCCTATGTCTTTATTTATGAGGTCCATTATGATCCTCTCCATGGCTTTGCAGATAAGGCTTGTCAAGCTAATGGGCGGTAATTTCCAGGGTCGGTGGAGGCACCGCCTTTGTGAAGTGGGACCACAGTTGCAGTGCGCCACTCCTGGAGTGCGATCCAGAGGTAAGACTATGATTAAACAGCTGTCCTAGCTGTGGGTTTAATTCCTCGTTGAGTTCGTGGAGCACACAGCCGGGGACACCATCAGGTCCCATGGATGCTGTGTTTTTGCTTTGGAGAGAGCAGTTCTCACTTGGGCGTTGGAGATGTTTGGGGGGCTGCAATCGCTTGGTCTAGATATCTCTCCTTTTGGGGGGGGAGAAGTTTGCACTGAACCTGTCAGCCAGTATGTTGGCAATGTCTGTAGGATCAGTAATCTTCACATCATTTTGAACTAGTTCTGAGCATATCTGGGAGTTTCCTCCCAGGTTTCTAACATAGCTAAAGAAGGCCTTATGATTGTCTTTTGAGTCTTTAGCTATATTTCTCTCAAAATTTGCTTTGGATGATTTTATGAGAGCTCTTAGTTTAAAACTTATAGTGATCAAGGGTGTCTTACCTTTTAAGGATTTTGCTCTATCTTGTAGTAGCTTCCTCCTTTTGTTGTAGAGTTTGTTTATGGCTGGGGTCCACCAGACTGGACGCTTGCCTTTGGTACAAAGAGTCTTTGTTTTGCTTGGGATTGCCTTATCCATGCAGTCCTGCAGGTGCTGGTAGAAGGCATTTGTAAGTGATTCAGCGGCTTGAGTACTGTTTTCCGCCCGCTCGGGGGCCTTAAAGGAGACCACACTAGTCTTTAGAAGTGTGAAGTCGGCTTTCGAGAAGTTCTTTACTGTGGTCTTTTTTATTTCAGGTGGGGGTGGGATGAGGACCTCCAGCGAGATTAGTTGTGATCTGATCTCACCAGTGAGGGGTATACTTCCGGTGTTGAACATTGTGCTCCCATGTTCGTGATGATGAGATCAAGTATGTTTTTCCTCTTGTGGGGATGGTGACTAGTTGTTCCATGGCATTTGAGTTTATGAATTCCAGGAACTTTTGGGCTAGGGTGTTTGGGCTTGAGTAGTGTTCCCAGTCTATATTAGGGTAATTGAAGTCACCTAGTATGATGGTGTTTGGTGATACATTTATCCCCTCTAGTGTTTTCAGGAAGGCCATGTGAGGTTCCTGAGTTTGTGAGGTGGCCTGTAACATGCTACAATTTGCAGAGCAATCTTGCCTATGGTTAATTGCACCTGGATGGTCTCCGATGCATCGTCGTTGCCACCAGTCTTGAGGTGTGGGTGTCTTTGATGAATATGGATACCCCCTCCTTTCTTGGTATTGTCCGGATTTTGGGGCGGAATGCATGATAAGAGGTAAAACCTGATAGTGCTGGGGTGCTCTCAGGAGCCTTGAACCAGGTTTCTGTCACTGCACAGACATCGATGTTCTCCATACTGAGAAGGGCCTCGAGTGCGTGCATTTTGAGATTTAGACTTCTGGCATTGAGCAGCATTACCCTTAGTTTTTCCTTTTTTGTGTTCTAGGGTGGTAGGTTTAGAATTTGAGCCTTGCCTAAAAGGCACTTTGGGGGTGGCAAGAGCCTTTGCCAGTATCCGTAATCCCAGGGGTGACAGGTGCAAGCCGTCCCTTGCGAAGCAGCGTGGCTTGTCCAGCATGTCATCCCAGGCAGACAGACATTGGATCCCCTTTGAATGACACCAGAGTTTAAGCCAATTGTTAAAGCTGATCATCTTATCTCTGTATTGTGGCATCATTCTTGGTGAAGGTAGGATACTGCTCAAGGTCAGGGTCATACCTGCCTGGGCTACATAATCAGAGAGCTCCTCAATGTCTCTTTTCATGTAGTCCAAGGAGGTACGTCTCAGGTCATTTACACCAGCGTGGACAATGACTGAGTCGTATTTGTACCTGCTGTTGAGAGACCTGAGTGCTTGCGTTATGTGGCGGATTCTAGTGCCCGACAGGCAGCTTACTGTGACCTTCTCCTTACTCAGTCTGGTGAGCGGACGTCAGTGTGTCTGACTATGGAGTCACCAATGACTAGTGTGTCTGGCATTGTGTTTGGCCTTAAGGGCTGTGACTGTTTGACACTCTGACTGTGAGGTCTATGTGTTGCAGGTGTTGTGTTCTGAGGTGGTGGTTGTTTGGGTGTCTGCTTTGGTGGCCTCTGCTGTTTTGGTAGATTTTTGATCAGAGCCACCGAGTATGTCTTTGTGTGTTTATGTGTATGATTTGAGGTTGTGATGGTACTATGTGAGACTGGGTCTATAGTGTGTGTGGTAACCTTCTCCTCCTGACTGGTCTTGCCAGTCCTATGTTGAGAGAGCTCAGCCTCCAGTTTGGCCGTATAGTTGCATCTCTCGCATGTATTTGTGTTTTGTGGGAGGAGGAGAGGGTTGTCTGTGTACATGAGGCAATTGTAACATTGCCTCAATATTGCCAGGTTCACCAGCTGAGCAGGAGAGGACACTAGCAACTGATCCCTCGACATGCTAGAAGGACTAGACAAAAAAACTTTAAAAGAGATTCCGGGGGATGTGGGTGACCGAGAAATGGGGTTTGCCTTTTGGGGTGCTATCTATAAGAGTGCCGTATCAAGGTAATAAGTACTGTAGGAGCAAGTGCTAGGTTTAACAGATAGAGAAACGTCTACTTGGAGTCAAGTAGAGATGATCTTTTTACGTATTAGAGAAAGTGCTAGTAACAGGGATGCTTAAAGGTAAGATTGAAAAGAATGCACTCTGCAGTGTGCACTAGAGAAGTTAGATATGAAAGTAGGTAACTTGAGTTTTACCCGTTTAAAAAGTTAAGGTTTAGTGGAGAGTTACTATTTTTAAAACAGCAAGATGGACTGAAAGGGGTGGTTACTTTTGTATTTTGGTACTATGAAATACTGTAGGATGGCCAATAAATTTAAATAATTGAAGGGTGGGATTTCAAAAGTGATGGTTTTGTGATTACTCACATAATCCAGTGAAAGTAGAGAGAAATGAGATATATGGTCAGATTAACATAAGAGGCGGGCAACTAGAAAGACAGTGGTATTTAACAAGACAACTTAAATGGGTGGGAGGGAGGGAAAAAATTCTGCCTGACTCAGAACAGAGAGAGCTGTGGTCTCTTTTGAAGTTTTAATATGCTGTTAAAACAGAATGCAAGCAAAACACAAGATAAAGAAAACAAACTACAGTATTCAAAATATAGACTCAGAACAGAGAGAGCTGTGGTCTCTTTTGAAGTTTTAATATGCTGTTAAAACAGAATGCAAGCAAAACACAAGATAAAGAAAACAAACTACAGTATTCAAAATATAGAAAGGCAATACAGAAATACAAAAAATAACAGCAAACTAACCTTTCCTTCACAGCAAAGTGTAGCAGAGTCTGGATGAGCCTTTCTGGTAAATTAGACTGTTTCCCCAAAGTTCTGTCTAGTTGTTTATTTTATACACACTTTAATTGCATTTTATGACCCTTGGCTTTCTTGTCTCCAACACAATGTGTGACCTAATTATGTGCAAGCATTTATGTCCCTAAACAAAAAGTTCCATAGCTACATTTTGCATTTCAAATAGATATTGTGTCCTTTCATCTAAAAGAAAAAAGACCACATTTTCCCATGATACTATGCATTTAATATTTTTTCTTTGTTCACTGTTGCTTTTTGTTTGCAGCTGCTTTTGTAACTTTAGTTGTAATTTTTTGCAATTTTTCTGTATGCAACTTTTCCCCTCAGGCCTCCACTGAAAATGTGCTTTTGCTCAGTCAGACATTCTCAGTTAACAAATATCAAACAATAAAAAAATTATCAGAAAACATTCATTGCAGAGTAAAACATAGTAAAATACATTTTATAAACATTTCAACTGTCTGCAAAAAGAAATAAAAATGCAACATTTAAATCAACTTTCAGTGGCCTGCCACCCTCCTGCCACCCCAACTGCCACTATCCCCATGTATCTACCTCCACAGAGCTAATTCACATACTTCTTACCACATTATAATCTGGGTCATTTCTTAACTTGACGAAAAGCTATCTAGTCTTTACCTTTCACTTTCTCTACATTCCAATTCATTTTTTTCACATCCACCTTCCATAGAACCTGGCACTTCTTTTCCTGATCTCTCTTCCACATATACTATTGAGATAAACATTTTGTCTTTGAACAGCCCATCCCTGACATAAATCTTACAGTTCTTAATATTTAGAGTGCCAGGAACAAGAGATT